>NW_012101454.1:2765857-2800488 GCF_000951045.1 Mandrillus leucophaeus
AAAAAAAAAAAAAAAAAAAAAAAGGGCAGGAAGCCTTTCTGAGAGACTTGCTAAATCTCAGTCGAGTGTGGAAATGGTAAATATAAATTAGTTTACCAAAGAGATTTTTATTTTAATAGAGTTAGTAAATGAATGACTGAAAAACCTACTCAATTAAGAGTAAAAAAATTAAAATAAAAACAAATAAGCAAACAGAAAACCTGTTATTTTCCTAGTTTTGCAACTCATTAGCTGTGTAACTTTGTTTTGTTTTGGTAAAGATGATGATATTGTTTGGTTCTGTGTCCCTACCCAAATCTCATGTTGAATTGTAATCCTCCGTGTTGGGTGAGGGACCTAGTGGGAGGTGACTGGATCATGGAGGCAGATTTCCCTCTTGCTGTTCTCATGACAGTGAGTTCTCATGAAATCTGGTTGTTTAAAAGTGTGTAGCACTTCCCCCTTTGCTCTCTCTCCTGCTGGCCATGTGAAGATATGCTTGCTTCCCCTTCATCTTCTGCCATGATTGTAAGTTTCCTGAGTCCTCCCCAAGTCTTGCTTGCTGTACAACCTGTGGAAACGTGGGCCAATTAAACTTAATGTCTTTATAAACTACTTGGTCTCAGGTAGTTCTTTATAGCAATGTGACTATAACGGACTAATACACATGGGGTCTCACTTTTTGCCCAGGCTGGTCTCCAAATTCTGGCCTCAATCAATCCTCCCACCTTGGCGTCCTAAAGTGCTGGTATTAGAGGTGTGAGCCATCATGTCTGGCCCTAACTGTAACTTTGGCAATTTAATAAATCTCGCTATACCTCATTGACCTCATTGATAAAATGTCACCTCTTTGATCTACTTTACAGGGTTTTCTTGACGATCTTAGAAGATAACTTAAGGGAGGGGGGATGGAGAAAACATTTAGACCCTATGGAGGCATATAAGGAATCTGCTCTTTTAGAATGTATTTTTGAAATTTGGCGAGATTGGCCTCTTATGAGGAGTGATTGAGAAGCTATACTCTCAGAGAGTAAAGAACTCAATTCCAAGTGATTACGGCACAGGATGCAGGAAGCCAGTAGGTTTGGTTTAGGCAAATTTCAAGAAGAGCAGTATGGGCATGGAACCAGGTTGCAGGTGGGATTGGAGACACAGATAGAAAGAAATTATTGGATTTTTTATAGTTTGGGAGCTATGCCCAGACTTGCAGCTTTGGTCAGGAGGCTGCAATTAAGGGTGAACTTAGAAGGGAAAAATGAAATGGAAGAAGGAGCTTGATCCTTTTTTTCAGCTTTAATGACGTAATTTCAATGCTTAGACCATGAGCTTCCACCATACCATAGTCAAATTGTACATTAGGGTCTGCATGAAGGAATGGGGAGTTTATTGCATAATGAGTACAGAGGTTTTGTTGGGGATGATGAAAAGGTTTTGGGTATAGATAGTGGTGATGGTTATATAACATTATGAATGTGTTTAATGGTACTAAATTGCACACTTAAGAATGGCTTAAATGATGAATACTATGTTATACATATTTTATCAGAATTTTAAAATTAAATGAAAAAACAAAGTTTTCCTTTTTTTAAAGCTTAACCTCCAAATACAGTTCTATTCCTGGAGTTTGTAGATTCTCTTTTTGCTTTCCTACTTACATTCTTCATTTCCGACTCTGTATATTAAGCCATAAACACCATTTTATTAGGAGGAAAAGAGAACAAGAAAGCCCTGTGAAGGAAACTTTCACATCATTGTTTACTTTTAGATCTTCAAATGCTGCCCTCAAAATAAAGCAGAAAAGATGACTGTTTAATATACAGTTTAACATACATTGAAGATTTATCATTCTTGAAATAAATTGTAATGAATTCAAAAGGCCTTAACACCCCTTTCTTGGATTGTCTTGCCTGCTATTCTTTTTGAAAGCAGTTTAATTTCTGAGAGCAGTTAGAGGCTGGAATTCGTGCTTGCTGAAATAATCATACACATGATCACTTGTTTTTTGGCAAAATAAAAGTTATAAAAATAAGGCAATCTGCTTCAATATTGCATTTGGGGGTTCGATTTGAGTTTCTAGCTATTTTTTAAATTGAAAGAAGTTTTCTAATACTTATTATTTTTCCAGGTACATTTCCTCATGCTCTTTCATCCTAAGAGCAGATTTCTACCATGTATCTAGATAATCAGGAAGACACAGGTATAAACTGGGTCTGTAAGCTCTTCTACCAGATTTGAAAGGTGGAAGACCAGGCGGATTCATTCTTACTGTGATGCCCTCACTCATGGAGCTTCAATCTCTCCAGCTCCATCTGCGACTGAAGTCAGGGCTGCCGTGGGCCACATTATATTTTTAGATCTCTTATTTTCTGGTTGAGAGACTGCTTGGAATGAGGCATCTATCTTCATAGTTCTATTACTCCATGAATGAAAATACATGTCTATAAAATGTTAGTCAGGGCTGTTACATCTCTGTCCTGATAGTCAAGATGCCAGGAAGACCATTGAATATACACAGATGGGCAAACAGGTTGATGCTGAGTATTGCATGGAACTGCTGACCTGGGCATTTCTATCACAGGTCAGAGGCCAACAGAAGCACATCACCCTCCAGATCATCTGGGTAGAGCAACAGAAACTTGAAAAAAAAAAAAGAAAAACAAAAAAGAACCTGCTTTCTTGGAAACCTCAAGTATTGTTTTTCCTCTTGTTTAATTTTATGGATACAGCAAATAATAGAGTCTTTGTATTTTATAGGAAAAGTTAATGAAGTTTACTTCTTTAGAACTCAGAGTGAATAATAAACAAAATTAAGCTGTCACTCTCCCTGGAGTACATCCAGTGCTGTCACATTAGGGAAACATATTTCTTCTCATTAGAACATAGCACTTGATGGCTTGCGCATGCTGAAAGAGCTGAAGGATGGAATAACGTGATGCATTTGGAGTCACGTGTGATGGGAAAGACAAGCAGGAACCACCTTTTAACTGTCTGTAATTTTAAGTACTAGAACAACGGTTTTGGGGGCCACCCTGTGTGTCACTGGGGATGCACTTAACCCTGAGAGCCTCTCACAGGGAGAGGACAGGTGTCTGGGGTAGTGAGGGCAGGGCCGCACTTCTTGGTGAGGCAGTACTAAAACTGGAGGTGACTTTGGGGAACCTCATCTGACCAAGGCATGCTTGGCCTGGACTGAGCAGATTTAATAAACTCACAGGAGGAGCCTCCTTAGCACAATAACAACACATCTCTCTCCTTCCTGGATTTCATTTCTCTGCTGCTCCCTGCTTCTACTGACAGCTTTAGGGAGCAAAGTCATTGCAGAACACAAGGACTAACTGCCAGCAGCAGGAGAGGGGATGGAACCAGCTGGTCAAACACCCTAACCCAGAGTTTGGAAAGCTGTCCCCAAAATAGCATCAGGCCTTTGGGGTAAACAAGTTAGCTCATTTTGAGGAAGAAATATTTATGATCAAACATGACAGGTATAAAACACTGGGAGAAACAACTTTATAGGCTATGAGAAAAAGTGGGACAGTTTACCCATGGGCATTAAAAACCCTTCTCTCGCCTTGTGGTTGTTGGCAGGAGATGGTTCTCACTGGCAAGACCCGGTTGTACTGCCTTTCCCTCGTCCCTAGTAAAGTCGCTCTGGACTCTGGCTGGCGCCCTGTTGGACAGTCACCACTGACTGCATTTCAAGTGGCATGTGGGGTACAGCTGGCAGGAGAATCGAGTTCTCTTGTGGTCAAGGAGCATTCAAAAGAGCAGCAGAAGGAACAGCCACGTCAAGGCCCTGGCTTGTCCATGGGATGTTCCTTTGCCAGGAACCACGGGACGCCCGACCCCCATACAAGGAAGGCCACATGGAGAAGCTGGCAGAAGAACCAGCCATCGGCAGACCAAAGGAAGCAGCTTCTGCGGGTTTTTGAAGTGGCCACACTGCCAGTGTTACACAATGTGATATGACGGGGGAAAAAGTGGTTTCTCATGCTCTTCCAAATTAAGATAGCATTTCTTTGACAAATTAGTAAAAAATAAGTTTTTTAGAGTGAAGAATGATCTGGAGCGATGTGCCTATTAGCTGATGAAATAAGAGACACATGAAAGTTTGAAATGGAAATGGATAAATTGCAGTTTCTTTGACTCGGCTCACTCTAAATGCTGAGACAGACAAGCCTGTTTCATCCTGGTCAAGAGCATGTGGTTTGATGGTCAGGGGATGGGCAAGGGAGTCAGAAAGTCTGGGTTGTATTCCCAGCTTTGCCACTGACTTACTGGGTGACCTTGACCAATAGTTGCACCCTCAGTGTCTCCATCCAGAAAACAGGGATTTAATGACAGCCCCCAGAAAGGAATGTTTGGGCAGTTTCTAGGCATACAGGGCTCGATACTTTAAGGTCCCAGGCAGGCAAAGATGGCAAGACTTCCAAATTTAGTTTTCTTGCACAGGGAAGCATGGTTGAGAGCTTTTGGAAACAATTGGAGTAGGGAACAAAATAAATCCCCATAACTGTCAAAGGCAACCTTTGATATATGGCTTCAAAAACTCTCAAATCTCCAAAGCCACCTTGTCACCTTCCAAAGTTACATGCTATTGGACCCTGTACATTTATTTTAAAACAATTTAAAATTAAATTCCATGGCACTGAGTCATCTCCTGCCAGCCACTAAATACTAAGATGAAAATCTCTTGTGACATTTAACACAATGGCTGTTCAGAGGTCTTGCGTTAGATATTTTAAGGACTTTTATATTTTGGTTTGCTACCTTCCATAAGAACCTTAAGAAGACGACACACACTTACACTTATTCTTCAGCCAGCAAACGAATAGCTCAGACTGGGGACAAGGCCATTCATCTTTCATTGGGTCTGATCTCTTCTTTGTCCTAAAGGGGTTCTTTCTTGTGAGAATCCAGGATGGTGCTGGGTAAACAGCAACTAACAGAGCAAGTGTCATGAAACCACATACTGATCCTGGCATTTCCGTCCTGGTGAATAAGTAATTTAGTCTCTATGGAATCAGTTTTCCTATCTGCAAAAGAAGGGTGTGTCTCATAGCTTTGTTTTTGCTGCCATACCACCCTTCTTCCAAGAGAAATGTTATGTATCATTCTAGGATGAGAAAGCCAGAGGAGAGGGATCTCAGCCCCTCTTTCCTATGCTGACAAGTCTGGTCAGCAACTTTGTGAAACCCAGCATGAATACCACTGGTTAGTCCATGAAGTCGTTTTTGTATATGAGAGAGTCTGTGGGTGAGAAGAGGGTGGAGGAATTCCTTATGTTTACAGCCAAGCAATGAAGGTTAGTGACTACTGTGCTGGATTGAGAGACGCCTATTTTTGGTTTTGGTCCAGTCAGTAAAAATAGAAGGTCTTAAAAGTTTGGATGAAAGCCACTTTGTAGTGTTCCTTTTGATGTGACCTTGCCTTATACCCACACAGAGCCGGTATCGTTACTCTTAGTTAGCTATAATACTCCCTTTCTTAATCATTCTTAATACATACAATTTACTGTATTTTGTGCCTAGAATTTTTTCCTCACATGAGTAGTTTCCTTTGAGGAAAACAAAACCCTGATAAAACAAAATATTTTTGGTATTTATGAGCTACTTTTTCCTCTGAGTAAAAACAGCCCTTTATTTTATTATTTATTTAGTTAGTTAGTTAGTTTTGAGACAGAGTCTCAATCTGTCACCCAGGCAGGAGCTCAGTGGCATGATCTTGGCTCACAGAAATCTCCAGCTCCCGGCTTCAAGCAATTCTCATATCTCAGCCTCCTGAGTAGCTGGGATTACAGGTGTGTGCCACCATATACGGCTAATTTTTGTATTTTTAGTAGAGACAGGATTTCACCATGTTAGCTAGGCTGGTCTCGAACTCCTGGCCTCAAGTGATCCATGCATCTTGGCCTCCCAAAGTGCTGGGATTACAGACGTGAGCCTCAGTGCCCGGCCAAACACAGCCCTTTAAAACTACGAAAGACATACATGCTTACAGAAAAAATTATATAACATGTAAAGTAGGCCTGGCATGGTGGCTCAGGTCTGTAATCTGAACACTTTGAGAGGCTGAGGCAGGCAGATCACTTGAGGTCAGGAGTTGGAGACCAGCCTGGACAACATGGCAAAACCTCGTCTCTACTAAAAATACAAAAATCAGCAGGGCATGGTAGTGCACGCCTGTAATCCCAGCTACTAGAGAGGCTGAGGCAGGAGAATCGCTTGAACCCAGGAGGCAGAGGTTGCAGTGAGTCAAGATTGTGCTACTGCACTCCAGCCTGGGTGACAGAGCGAGTCTCTGTCTGAAAAAAACAAAACAAAACAAAATTTAAAAACACACACACACAATATATAAAGCAGAAGGATAAATTCACCTGTAATCCTAGCCACCAATAACTGTTGTTAACATTTTGACATATTTCTTTGAAAGCTTTTTCTATGTATATACTCTCTGTACCATAATAGAAAACCATTTTTGAGCTGCTCTGCCTATTGAGTAGCCATTCATTTATTCCTTTACTTCCTTAATAAACTTGCTTTCACTTTACTAAAAAATAAATAAATAAATAAAAAATGGCTCACACATTTGAAAAAATGACTTCATAGGTTTGTGTAACTATATATAGTGAAAATACACAAACACATTATTGTTATTCATAGAGAAAAATAGATTTAATAATTTCATTTTTTTTTTTTGAGACGGAGTCTCACTCTGTCACCGGGTTGGAGTACAGTGACGCGATCTCAGCTCACTGCAACCTCTGCCTCCCAGGTTCAAGTGCTTCTCCTGCTTCAGTCTCCAGAGTAGCTGGGACTATAGGTGTGTACCACCACACCCAGCTACTTTTTTTTTTTTTTTTTTCTGTATTTTTAGTTTCACTGTGTTGGCTAGGATGGTCTCAATCTCTTGACCTCGTGATCCGCCCACCTCAGCCTCTCAGAGTGCTGGGGTTACAAGTATGAGCCACTACACCCAGCCAAGGTTCACTTTTATAAACAACAATATGATGAACACCTATGTACAAATATTTTAGTGTATGCATCCAGTAATTTCTATTGACGATGTTCCTTAAAGTGAACACCTTAGTCAAATTATACACACATTTAAATTTTTAATATTGGCCATCAGAAAGGTTGGTACAATCTATATTAGTAAAATGTGTTATCTGGTATGGAAATACAGAGAGGGTTTTGGATTCTACTAGAAATCAGAATGGCACTACCTATTGTAAATCCTTGTTTATTGACTTTAAAATGCTTGGTGTTTGTTGGTAAAGGCCCAAACTGAACGCTCTGAAAGAATAATTATTGACTAGAAAGACTCCTTGAAGAAAAATGTTTAGACAGCCACGTAATTGGATTCCCAGCTGGAATCGTGGGTTTCTAAGATTCACGACTATTTTAAAATTTAAGGAATACAGATCCCTTATCCTTGTTCATTAGGAATAATTTCCTCCCTCCCATTTTTAGGGGGCTTTAAATATTCACATGACCTAGATCTGAAAATATGATTGGATGTAGACAAAAGTAGAGTAAAATTGATGTATAGCAGTAAAATGGTTAACCAGGAAACAATTACACCACAACCTATCCCTCTTCAGTTACAGCAGGCTCAAGAATGACTTGCCCCTGAAGGATGAAATTAAGTTGTTTAAGACCCTCACTTTGATTTTACTCAAGCAGCAAAGGAAGAAGTACTATTATTTTTGTACTGAAAATTGATGTGTAGCACTGCACAAGGCTGGCCTGTCACTCATGGTGACAGCACAGACAACGGGCCACTTTGATCTCTAGAAAGTTAAGGTTGCAGGCTGGAGTCAGCGTGGATGATAGAGTTGCTATTCCAGACTCTGGGACACAGACACTCTAGTCAGGGAGGAAAATGAATTCTATGAAATATAGTAGAGGTTGTTTCAGCAGAAACTGTTCTTTGTAATAAACACTGTTTGAGATACATGGGTGACTGTTTCTTATTTCTAGAAACACTGCTGTCATTACCTCAAAATGTTATATGCTTTGCAGAAATTAGAAATATAAACCAAGGACTTCCAGTTTAACTTGAAACTTGTGACTCTTTTAATGATGTAAGTCAGTAAACATATTCATGAATAGCTACCCATAAATATTCAAACCACCCATCATTCTCTCCTGAATACAAGTAAAAGATAAAGATAAAGCCCAAGAAACTGCTTTGTGACTGTAGATAACATGCACTGTGAGTTATTAACACATTTAATGAAAAACTGAAGACTATGGCTCACTTGAAACAACCTATCAATCTGGAATTGCTTATAATGGGAAAGAAATATTTATAAACGGAATTGGGCTTCAAGAAAATACATGCTCTTATAAGGAAGAAATTGATTAATTGTTGCTCTCCCTCCTTACTCCATCTCCTCTCCCCTTCTCTATCTCCTGGGATACAGGTTTAAGTTTAATCTAGGGCTTTAAATTAGCGTTAGAAAAAACTTTTTAATGATGTGTATATTTTAACTACTAGGATGGGACTATAACAGAACATATAAACTCATTTCCCTAGACAATTTTAGATAATGAGATTGGTATAATTGGTGTGGGTTAGTTTGGCCTTGCTTAAAAAAGAGAGATGAATGAGGGGATTCCAAAAACTTTTGTCAATCCCTTAAGTTTGTGACTGTACTTTGGGCTTTGCCTCATCGGACTGTTAGAAAGCCCTGGGCAGTGATCACCTGTCATCCTGAATATAACCTCCATTGAGGAGGAGAATGTTTGTTCTAACAATGAATATATAGGGCTCAGTTTCTACTTCCCTTAATTTTTACAACAGCCACAGAAAGGTCTCTTGGTTCATTAATAATATTATTTATTTTCTCTTCCTGATGATATTACTGTGGCCTACTTGATTTTAAAGGCTTGGCTATACATTTTACAAATTCATTAATGATGCAAAATAAAAAAGATGTATTCATACCAAATAATTATGTGTAAGGAAATTGAAGCTTTCATTGTGTTTTAACCTGTTGGCCAGAACTGGCCATTCGTATGTATTAAAAAGGCAGCTACCAACTATAATGACTGATTGAGGGACATACATCAACACCCGATTCCTCTTTGACCTCCATGTATCTGTCAAATTGGCTAAAGATCTTAACATTAGGTTCATCCTTGAATAACCATCTTAAGGATTTAAGAGTTTGAATTTACATGGGATAAGAAACATTTTACCTGGTTAATATAGGAGCCTGGTTAATTTACATGGATAACCCCATATCCCACTTATCTCTTAGCAGAGAGCAGAGCTCAGAGGGGAACTGAAAAGAAGAAAAAAACTGAAAGGAAGTTGATAAAGAAAGACTTGGAACAGGAATTCCTGCCCAGGCCCAGTCCTGAATGTCAACAGAATGGCTCAAGGATGCTAGGTCTTACTTCTTATTGTACCTTGAATGCCTAGCACAAGGCCTGGCACTGAATGAATGAATAAAGGAATGAATGTGTGGATGTGTGGGTGTCAAGGTGAGAGGGTGTTTAATAATAAGTGTTGATGGTGGGGGCAGCCTCATAAAAATGACAATAGATGGATGGGGGTTGCATGGGTGTATAGGGGATAAATTTTTAGAAATTTTTTTTAAGAGCAACTTTCAAGGCCTGGAATTTGTTTTGTGAACAGCCCCACAAAGCAGTTGCCTCTCACGGATTTACTGCGTTTAGAAAGGGCCAGGTCCTCTTTCATAGCTTTTCTCCCTGTACCCTAGCCCCAGAGTGTTAGCCATATTTTCCTCATGGCCATTGCATGGAACACCATCAATAAACTCAGCCTCTGTCCAGTAGACGGTGCTGTTGTACTCCGGCCCTGCTGCTGATGGCATCCTTCTTCCTAGTTAGTGGTTCATCACAGGATTTTATAATGAAAAGGTTCTCAGACATTTGGGCAAAGGCTTTTTTTCCCCCCAAACTAGATGCAAAAATATCTTTTCACACAGGGCTCACCCCTCATGTCTTTTCAAAGAAGCACAGAAAAAAAAAAGAAAGAAAGAAAATATTCATGTTTTTCCTGTTCTGGGAAACAAAAGAAAACAACAACCCAAATCTCTGAGGGATGAGGTCCTGACACCTTTGGCTGAATTAAGCAGCTGTGAGACAAGGAAGAGGTAATGGTGGTCAGGCAATCTCAACACTCAACTGCCATCCTGTTTTGGTGGAGGGCCCCAAGTAACACACTTGGTGGGAGGCCTGGGCTGAGCAGGATGGGTCTTCCTCCCAGGAGCCTGGGAGAACACAAGGCCAATTGTGAGGCAAGGTGCAGGGGCTGCTGCAGGAGGGCTCGGGCAGCAGCTGTCCCCAGATGCCCACTGCCAATGAATCTACAGAGCAGCACTGGCTGTGGCCTCAAAGGGACCGAGGAAGCTGCCACCCTGGCCTGGGGTCAAACTGTGTGTGGTGACAGGGAAAGGAATGTGGACTTTGGCGGAGTAAAGAGCGGAAATATGGGAGCCCAGGAGAAAAGCCACCTGGGCTTGTTGAAGCTTTCTCACCAGCCAGGGAGGGCAATGTTTCTTGTCCCTCAAGATGTGGTTTAGGAAGCCCCAATCTGTTAGCTGCTTTGAGAAGTCTCCTTCTCTATGAGGTACCATCTCACTAAATAAAAGGATCTATTCAGTGCAGGGGAAAACCCACTGTTGGGTGCATTCCACGGAGAGTAAAGGCACATCAAAGAAAAAAGTCCTATAACAAACGCACAGATTTCTCCTTGACTTGGATTGTTGTAAAACTAGTGTGCGACTAGGAATTACAGAACATCCTCAAAGGGAGAAATTACTTAGTGAAAATTTTTCATTATAGCCATGAATGGTGATAAGCAGGTTGGATTAGGGATGTGAATATCCGGGTCTTTCACTTTTCTAGGTCTGATGGATTTGGATACGTCACAATATCTCTGAGTCTCAGTTTCATTCCTGTAAAACGGGATACTCATTCCTGTTCTATCTCCCTCACTGGGTTGAGCATTCTGAGACTCAGAGAAGTTCACTCATGTGGAAAAACAGTTTGTCAGTTCTAAAGTTCCATGCAAGTGTGAAGATTTATATTAGCTAGGAATTAGATCCTTTTCCTCCCATCTGCAGAACACCTCCCTGCCACAGTGCAGAATACAGAAGTTTTACACATAGTACACATTAAAATGAAGGGACAAAAAGACAAAAACAAAAATGCATGTGGTTATTGAGCAAACATTGCGATGGAATGATTTCACACTGCAATGAACAAAGGGACATTTCCAGTATTATTCCCAATCCTATACAGTTGGTGTTCCAAAGGCCAGGTAGTTGTATGTTACTGTAAAGCCCTGCATTCAACAATCTTCAACGTTTAGCTTTTTCATAGCTTGACCCATTGTTTCTTAACTGATTAGTACAGATGTAAACCAGAAAAGACGGGTCTGTGACCTTAGAAGGGTGAACAAATAATGCTCCATCCAAGTTGTAATTACATAAGAGATAAAACAAAGACACATGTGAGCCCATTCGTAATAATCCCTCAATGCTGATATGAAACTGTTCATGTCAAACTGATTTCTATAAAGAGCAGAGCAAATAGGAATTAAAATAATATATACCTATAATATGAGATAATATTCTAGGAAATATAATTAACTTCTATAACTGACAGAAATGCTCTAGGAACTGAAAAAAGGCAGAAAAAAATGGCATTGTTAAAGACCTTAAGTTTTTCAGAAAACTCCCCAAAGTGAGCTGCTTTAAATTCTTTTCATAACAAGACAGGGAATAACCAAATGCTGATAGGCATACATTAAAATAAGTCCAGAGTTACTTTCTGTACATATTTTTAGTCTATGTCTACCTGGCCAAAAGGAATACAGAATTAGAATAACTGGCTGGTGAAATAAATTCACATAAGGGAACCAAACAATCATTCAGTCCAACAACTGAAAGCAGATATTAAAACCAGGTTTTTTGCTTTGCTTTGTGCTTCCTCTACTTCTCATTGTGCCCCTGCCCGACAAGAGCAGTTTCAATCACTTATCTCCTGTCTGTCTCTGTTTTATGCATCATTGTTATGCCCTGCATGACTGAAATCGTCACTGGGACTGGGAGTGCAAAGGAACTTTGAAGTTAAAACTATAGGAGCTATTAAAAACAACCTCTTAATCACAAAATTCAATTTAACTTCCAAACAATGTCTAGGGTTAGGAGGAGAGTTAAACAGCCAGCAGCATGATGAACTATTCTGCAGCCACTTAAATCAATGCAAATGTTTACAACACAAGGCATGGAAGAATTAATAGAATTCAAAATCAGATTGCACATGATCTGAAATCTATGTACAAGTAGAAGGTAAAACATAGTTAGAAAATACATGGATTATAGTCATGTACTTGCTGATAACTTACTCATTTTAATAATTTTTGAATTGTATTTTAAAACATTAATGCTGCTTTTATTCAGTTCTGAAAAATTGTTGTTCAGACTGACATTTTGATCTTTCTAAAAAAGAAAAAAATCTAGAACCTCATCCGTGTTCAACTTCAGGATGGGTTTGTTTTCTAGTAGATGCTGAAAGGTTTTGTATTCATGCTGTTTAATGTTTTTCTCTGGATGATGTCCAAAGTTCTGCTGCTGCCTTCCTAAGTGCAAGGTTGCCTGAATTGGACAAATATTTAATATATTTCTCCTGAATAAATTTACCTTACTCAGCTTTTAAAATGTGCATATGTAATAAGCAGTATCATAACACGCACCATGATATTTTTTCATTGCATTTAAATTTGATTTTTAATATTAATTGGACATTTCTGTAGCACACTATGAAAAGTGCTGATTGTATAAGAAAAGAGATACCAGAGCAGTAGTGACGGAAGCTGTGCTAAACAATGTTCTTACCATCCTGAAAGAGTTCAGATTCAGCAAACATGGAGTGGGATCCTACGTGCCATGACAGGCATCACACCAGACTCATTTAATGACTTCTCACTCAACTAGCCTACTCTCTGTTGTTGAATTGTGAACTCTGTTTTACAAATGAGCATTCTGAGACTCAGAGTTCAGTCACTGGCAAAGTTAGCATGTGAGAGGGTGTATTTCAACTCTATTCTGATTTCATATCTAGGGTTTTTTCCATTGCAGCTTGCTCCAATAAATTGGATTTGATAAATTTATTTCTTTATTTTTACATAAAGTGTTTTAGGAAGTGTTTTAGGTGCTTTAAAATTAAAGTAATATCCCTCAATCACTTTTTTTTTTTTTTTTTTTTGAGACAGAGCCTCACTCTGTTGCCCAAGCTGGAGTGCAGTGGCGTGATTTCGGCTCACTGCAAGCTCCGCCTCTTGGGTTCACGCTATTCTCCTGCCTCAGCCTCCCAAGTAGCTGGGACTACAGGTGCCAGTCACCATGCCTGGCTAATTTTTTGTATTTTTAGTAGAGACGGGGTTTCATCTTGTTAGCCAGGATGGCCTCGATCTCCGGACCTCGTGATCTGCCCGCCTCGGCCTCCCAAAGTGCTGAGATTACAGGCGTGAGCCACCACGCCGGGCCTCAATCACATCTTAAAACAAATAAATATGAGGCACCAGGAATGCAAAAAAAAAAAAAAAAAAAAAAGAAGGTGGGACTAGGAAAAGATGAGGTCAATAAGACACTAAAATAAACACAAAGGATTCCAATAAAACTATTTTATTCTTCACAAATCAAAAGGTGCTAGAATGATCTTAATGTCACCTGACCTATAGGTGGCACATTTGTTTCTACCTGACCAACATAAGCTTGGGCATGATCTTAGCTCTGCCAGTTAGCAAAGGACTCAAGACTGACAGAGTTAACGCAAGGGTCGTCTTTTTGTCTAAGTAGGGAAGGTGGTGTTGCCCAAGGACGTGAGACAAGTGCCTTCTCTCTTGATGGTGACCTCTTGGAGCCATGGGGACTGACACTCCTACTTCCAAGTGGCGCAGCACTCTGGGCCAGGTATGAGGGCAGGACAAGGAGCCAAGGATGCAAACCAATTTAATAAAAACAAGAACTAAAATATCAGTAGGGCTTGTTTTCTTTAGGAGAGGCAGTTTGGGATGGTGAGGAAAAAGAAAAGTTACCTCAGAGGACTGGCAGGCAGGACACCTGGGTTTTAGGCCTGGGTCTTTTACCAAGAGCTAGGTGAGTTTGGGTAAATTACATTGCTATTTTGGGCTTCCATTTTTCATATATAAAATGAGGATGTTGAATTTCCTGATTTACTCTCTTTCCCAACTCCCATCTCTCTCTTTAAGTCATGTTTTGGCAGGGATCCCTAATTTGCTGGTAGATCCAAAGATTCAGGACTGAAGTAAATCTAAAACCTTTACTCATCGGGACATTCCAAGGCTTTGGGGACAAAAAGGTACCTCTGCCTCAAATGTCTGTTGGTAATTCTTCTTTATACAGATGATCCTGGTTTGACTGGACCACTAATACCATTTTTGAGATAATTGAAAATTTTTATCAGCTTTCCCTCAAGATGGGCTCAAGGAATGCTTAACATAAAGACACAGATATTATGGAGCTGGAGAAAGAAAAAAAAGAGAGCTGATAAAAAGGGACCTTCTGTAGACCAGACTGGACTGAAGTCCAACAGAAGTCCTCTGATGAAGATAGAGGGGTCAGTGGAAACCAGAGAAAGATTAATTCTGTATTCAATAAACTGGATGCTTGTCAAATTCGAGACTGCATGCTGGTTAGTCAGAGATAATATTCTATTACAGATAACTCTTCAAGAAGTTTTAAGTTCAGAGGTGATATAAAAATATACGCAAGTACCAGAATACAGAGGGGAAAGGTTGTTTCATTAGACATAGAGGTAGAGATAAAAGCGCTACTATGACTGTAATGATAAAGGCCCAACACCTGATGATAATAAACAATGTCAGGAAATGACATTTGAACTGTGAGTACAATAAAAGTGTACAGAAAGGAAGCCAGGTGAAGGAAGTTAAAGATAGCCCCAACTGTAAACTGTAGAGAGTGAATGTATGAATTCTGTTTAGTGTTCAACCCCGAACAAAATCTGAATTTAAAGACCCTCTAATCTTCCTGGGACCCGGATTACTCTTTTTATCAGTTTTCTTTTTTAAATTTCTCTAGTTCTATAATATTTGTGCCTTTATGTTAAGCATTCATTGAGCCCATCTTGAGGGAAAGCTCAAAAAATTTTCAATTCTCTCAAAAATGTTACCGGTGATCCAGTCAAACCAGGATCATCTGGATGAAGAAAAATTGCCAATCGATACTTGAGAAAGAGGTATGCTGTTCCCCAAAAGCCTTGGAATGCCCCAGTGAGCAAAGGTTTTAGATTTACCTAGTTGTGAATACTTTGGATGCAGCCTGCCATCCCTGAGTCCTGGATTGTTCTGTGGGTGAAAGCAGAGCTTCTGTTCTGCCATCATCTGGCTGTTTTGGTCATGTGGTCATATTAAGGTTGAATGAAAGAAAGCTAAATAGTGTTGCAATGATATACTGAAGTGATTAAAAGTTTAAAAATGTCATGCAAATTCTAATTTACCTCAGCAATATGTTTGAATGAAGGCTTTGTTTTTTTCGGTTGTCTAAAGATGGAGCCAGATGCAGGTTTTATAGTAGTAAGAATCCAGGATTTGGAGTCAAGTTCCAGTTCCAGAGCTCACTTAAATTAAACTTGAGCACATCACTTACCACTTTGAACCTTAGCTTCCTCATCTGTAAAATGGGGTTTATAAAACTTTGTGTCTACCCTACTGAATTCTATAAAGATCAAATTAAACGGGGTCACATTTAAGTCAGCACTTTCCTCCTCCTTCATGACAGAAATGTGTCTTGTGCATCTTTATTTTTTTAACCCCTAACCCATAATGTTGCATATTCTAGACACTTGATAATTTATGTTCAATTGTGTTGCCCTTTAAATAAGTCACACTGGGCATTGCTGTGGCCTTTTATGTGAATGTGGATTTGACTGCCCCAGTGGCTAGTTATTCCTTTGGCCCATCATACCAGATCAAGGTGAGCTTCTCTGAAGAAGAACAGTGCAGTCTTCCTCAGCTGGAACCATTGATGTTTCCATTATAGCACACCATTTTTCTGTGGTTGCCACTCATCAGTACACACAGTGTTATTTGTCATATAAAAGGACTTTCCATTCAAGAGCCTTAGGGTCTGTTCTGTGTTAGTAGGCACTGTCCACTATCGGATGGCTTAGAACACTGCTCAGCAGGAAATCATATTGTAAATGATTTGTTTTATTTCAGCCTTGTCATCCTGTGTAGTTCTGCACTGCTTTATCCAGACGGTGGAAAAAGCTTTGAGTGTGAGTGGCCAGAATCAAGTGGTGTTCTCTCACTTCATCACGTTTGGCACATTTTCTCTCTGGACAAATCCCGTGGACATTTTGCAGACCTGCTAATCTCAGGAAGACTGAAGTTTTTAGAAGATCACTCTTCATATTTAGGGGTAAGTGGTAAGGGGGAGGAAATGCTCACTACTGTTTGGGTCATGTTTTCTTAGCTTGGCAAAGAATTATAACTTAATGGTATTGATTAATGACTCACCCAGGAGACACAGTCCAGTAGTTTGGGCTTAATGAGACTGAGTAGCTATTTTGCTTTTCAATCTCTCAAGATCTTTAGCAACTGTAAAATATCTACTTCCCTAGTTTACTTTTGGGAGCAGATTACACCAAAGAAAATACAATTTCCATAGTCTTCTGGAGAATGTCACCTCAGAAAGAATAGTATGTTTGATTTCATAGAGATAGCGGGGCTTAAGCATTTAAACTCTCTTAAAATGCTTTCTGAAATTCTATCATTTGATTTGATATTTGCTTCTAGAACATTTCATTAGGGAAGAATAGACTGTTAGACTTACTTGATGGAGACGTCTGCAGATTAGACTCAGGGTGGAGCGTGCAGAGGTTTGGTGCCCCTCATTCAACCTTGGCATACTCTGTCATGATGGTTAGGTGGGTTTCTAATGACCTTTCCAGAGCCCCTTCCTAGTTAAAGTGTAAGTCTCTTTTAGAGTAGGAGCTAGATCTTATTCATGTTTGGTTTCTCTGTTGATAGTGGTTCCATATGTTAGTTGCCACTGCCAATGAATGTTTTACTCATCAGTATATACATTTATGCAATAAACAATTGAATACGTTCTAGGCAACAAAGTCACATACATGAGCCAAACCAAGTCCCTGCCTTCATGGAGCTTGCTTCCTAGTGGTAGAGAAAGCAATCCATGACAAATCAAATAAACATTCAATATTGTATTATAGGTTGCTATAAGTGCTATGAAAAAAAATGAAGCAGATTAAAGGGATAGAGAGTCACAAAGAACACTGTTTTAGATCAGGCAGCCAAGAAGTGTCATTCATAGGAAGTGATATTTGAGCAGAGGCCTTAATGGAGAGGGGAAGAGAGCTGTGCAGATGGATACCTAAGGGAAGTGCATTCCAGACAGATGGACACAGAAAGTACAAAGACAATAGGAATTTTGGTTAAGAAACTGGTCTCTGGAGTTGGGTTGGCTGGGTTCAAATTCTGGTTCTGCCACTCATAGCTCTGCATGAAAAATAGTGATGGTGATAGTTGATGTTCATTAAGTACTTACCATGTGTCAGTTAGAATGCTAAGCCCTTTATGTGGTTCTCTTATTTAATTCTTATTTATTTCTTGTTTTAAAAAATAGAGATAGGATCTCACTATGTTGACCAGGCTGGTCTCAAACTCCTGACCTCAAGCAATCCTCCTGCTTCAGCTTCCTAAAGTATTGACATTACAGGCATGAGCCACCATGTTCGGTTCTCTCTTGTTTAATTCGCACATCAATCCTAAAAAATTGGGATGGTTTTGAATCCCATTCTACCAACAAGGAAACGAGGCAAAAAGAGCTCAGTGAAGAGTGGCACCAGGATTCAACCCTTGCAATTTGAATCAAGAGCCAATAGTTTTAACACAAAATAAAATGTGGAATGAGCATAGCCAGATGTGGGAAAGTTGGGACATTTGCCCTTGGCAGTTTTCCCCTCTCCTGCCAATGACCTCCTCTCCTCCAGCCCTGCTTAGCCTTCTAAGGTGATTTGGGAGGGGTGTACCCATGCATTACCACTTCTTGTTCTGGACCTTTCCCTACAAAAATCATTCCTGGTTCTCATCCCTTGGAGAACAGCCATCTTGGTCTAAGGAAACTGTCAAGGGAGGCTCAGCAAAAGTGCCAGTAAGAATTGTGACTTAGTAGAAATAGCAAAAAATGGTAAGTCTTGGCTCTGCAAGCTGTGTGACCTAGGCCAAGTCATTGGCTCTCTGAGCTTCAGTTTCCTCCTACATAAAATGGATTGATATTATTTCCACCATCCATCTCATCTAATACCATTTCTCCTGTGCAAATCAAATGAGGTCATGTGTGATAACATAAAATATACAATAAAATATAAGTGATATTTCTAGCACAGCGTATTTTATATAATTTTATAAGAACAGCATATTGTAATACATTTGTAAACATATCCTGTGATATTTAACTTCTTGATTATCAGAATGTATCACTGTGACAAACTGCTGGCCCTGTTTTATATTTCTATCTCTGGCGTCATGGCCTCCTACGCCTTCCAGTTCTTCAAATTTCATTTCTCAGGACAGTAAAAATGTTACTTGGACTTTCACCAACAGTTGACTCTAAAACTGTTGCTTCTCTAAACTAGATAAATTAGAGCAGTTTGTACCTTTTGGAATGGAAGCTATTTGACTGTAATTTCTACCACATGTATTTATTTTATTGTAGGAATAAAATTTTAAAAAAATCAGTTAACCAGAATGCTAGGAGGAATGAGAAATTTTAAATAACTAATTATTGGTTAATTAAAAGGCAAAAATGAATTAGAAACTGCTTCCTCTTTTTATACTGTAGAATATGTATTTTATATCCATCATTTACTTCTCTGACTTAGCAGGTAGAGTACAGTCAGGGTAAATAAACAACCATGTAAGTGTGTGTGTGCGTGTGTGTGTGTGTGTGTGTGTGTGTGAGAGAGAGAGAGAGACAGAGAGACTGTTTTAACAAATTTGCCATTTTCAGCATCTCTGCTCAGTGTACAACACTATGTGCAGTCATAGGCATCATAGGAAGTTGAGTTAATGATAGAATGGCCTTAGAACAACAAACACTTGGAATAGGGAAGACTCATTACACATTAAAAGGATGTTAAAAGCTACATAGTGGTTAAGGGCTCAGGCTCTATGCCAGTTCACTTAGGTTGGAATCCTGGATTGGTTACTTAGTAGCTCTGTGACCCTGGATAAGTTACTTAACTTCTCTGAGTCTCTAATTTCCTTACAGGTAAAATGAGGATAATAATAATGATACCTACTTCATAGAATTATTCAAGTAAAGGTAGTACCTCATGCATAATAAAAACACCCTATGAAGGTTGGAATTATTGCTGCTGGTGATTGTAATGAACACTTGCTAGGTCTTTAACATAGTTATTTACTACTCCATGAAGCAGGTACTGTTATTATCTCTATTTTACAGCTGAGCAAATTGAAGAATAGACGTAGTAAGTAACTTGCCTGAGACACATTGGTACTAGCTGATGTGTACCCATCCCACATATGCCTGGCTCCAAATACATGGTCCTAATCACTATTCTAAACTGCCTTTCTTGATCTCAATCCTTACCATAGACCTTATTTGTCATTATTTCCCTTTCTTCTTCAGTTTAGAATGAACAATAAGCATTTACGAAATGGAATAGTCCTAAAGAATCGAATTCTGAGATGGGATTCTTCATTCCAGTTAATTTAGGTTTTTTAGTATGACATGTTAGTAAGCATGACCCTTTAAATAAATCACATATTGGGAGTGGTCTTGAATAAATTATTTAATATTTCTTTGGCATCAAACCTACTAAAGTCATCACAAGATATGCCTTAAAGGATTTTCTTCTGTTGGCTTTGGAAACTTTTTTTTTTTTTTTTCAGTTAATGTGCTGTTTTCTTAGAATGCATTCTTCCAGAGGACAGGGGTAAACTCTGAGTGAGGCTTAGAACAGTTTACTCCCACCTGGGTGCCTATTGACATTATTTGATGTGGGTGATGAATTGCTTGACATGTGGCCCATGAAGATGGGAGAATACAGTAGAGAAAGACAAGCATAATCAAGTCTGCCTTTTGCAGCAATGGCAATGCGTCATGGCTGCATTTTAAAGAGAAGGGGAACATTACTTTTCTATTTAAAAGTATAAAACTGTGACTCATGCTGGAATTGGTCCAAAATGTTGGTCAAATAACCAGATTGACAACTAAAGCTAAAAAATTAGAGTAGAAAGCTGCAACGCAAGGACAGACATACAGGAAACTTAAATTCATTAGAAAAATGTGAACAAGTTAGAGAAAAAGAATAAGAAAAACAGAGAGTGTAACATTAAAAAAAAAAGAAGAAGGGCCTTTAAAATGCCTCTCTTGATCTCCTTAGATAATCCTAGGAACATCAAACTCCCTACCCAGAAAATTAATGGGATATCCAAAGAAAACCAACCCCTCCTTGTAAACAAAGTGGAAATTTCCTTCTTTCCAAAAGGGCCCCAGTCCCAGCCATAGAGGAAGAAAGAGGCGAAAACACATTTCTGCCTGAAATGACCTCCTATTTTAAGAAAAAACAACAGCCCCAAAAGAAGGAAAGAAAAAACAAAGCTCCACCCAGAAGGAAATTGTATGTAAACAGCCCAAAAAGAGACCAAGACCTAGAGGGCTGGAATACTGAAATAAGCTATGAATGAAAGGCATGATTAGCCTCTGACAATGTCAGTATCTGAACTTTGTGACAACTGCTTTGTGATTGACAAAAAGGGGTTGGGGGTGGGAGGAACCAGACAAAAGCAAGCTGGTTGAAAAGTCCCCTCTGCAGCATGGAAACTTTGATCTTTGAAGTTTGCCTATTTTTTCAGGCCTCTGCTAGTGTGTAACCCAGGGAAGATCAGCAACCACAAAATGTTGGCTATAATTTTCTGCAATTTGTCACATGCCCTCTGTAAGCCCTGGTGAGATGGTTTTCTTTTGTTTTTAAGCTGCAGATAGTGGCAAGGTGGTTCAGGCAAGACAAGAGCAAAGTGAAATCTTCCTTCAATTCTTCTCAGCCTGGAGGCTACATTAACAAACAGATGTCTTTTTTCTGCATACGTATTTTGTTTGGCTTACATGGCATTAATTTCTCCACCTCTTTTTGGATCCAGCATTTAAAAATCAAGAGATTTCAACTAAAAATTTAGTTTTACTTACTCTTAAAAAATCTGGTGACACAAGCCCGTGATTCCTGCAGGGTAACATCTTCTGAAGCTGAGCACCTACTGCCCTGTTCTGGTAGGGCATGCACTTGACATTCTTCCTGCTCCCATTCTGCTGGCTCCACTTGCTTTTGTCACCTGTTTGCCCTGCCCATGGGAATTTGTGTTGGGTTCTTTTTTTAAAAAAAATTAATTAATAAATAATTTTTTTTGAGACAGAGTCTTACTCTGTCACCCAGACTGGAGTGCAGTGGTGCAATCTCGGCTCACTGCAACCTCTGCCTCCTTGGTTCCAGTGATTCTCTTGCCTCAGCTCCCCAAGTAGCTGGGGCTACAGGCTTGTGCCACCACACCCGGCTAATTTTTGTATTTTTAGTAGTGACGGGGTTTTGCCACTTGGCCAGGCTGCTGTCAAACTCCTGACCACAGGTGATCGCCCATCTCAGCCTCCAAAGTGCGGGGATTACAGGCATGAGCCACCATGTCCAGCTGTGTTGGGTTCTAACCTGATCCGTATACATCCTTAGCGCTATCCTCTGTTTAATCCAGGATGGCATCAGCCTGCCAAGAAAGATTCTAAGACTGTTCTGGTCTTGGCAGGTAAGTTATGATTGGTTTCTGATGTTCTCTTTGGACACAGAGGGAGTGGTGGCAGCACATACGCCCTGCGTCTGCACGGTATGATTAGTTAGATCTCTGGTTTAATCCTGTTTTAACCTTGCCTTTAAATAGTCTTAGTATACCTTTTCTACAAACATTCTTGAAATCTGGTTGTGTTTATTTCCTCTCAAAACCTCTGAACACAATGAGATTCCGTATGGAATGAATCTCATAGCCTTTCTAGAAATCTCAATATGTTCAGCCTCTTTTCAGCAACACTCAATGGCTCTATAAGCAGCTCTTGGTATAATACCAACAAAACCCCAAGTATGTGAGAAGGAATGCATTGATTAGTAGTAGCACATGTTTTAAGATGGTGTGTGAAGCAGTAGCCACTACTGTGGCCTCCGTCTGTCTGTCGGTCTAGCTGTATCTCTATCTATCTGTCTGTCTGTCTGTCTATCTATCTATCTATCTATCTATCTATCTATCTATCTATCTATCTATCTATCTATCTATCTATCCATCCATCCATCCATCCATCCATCCTATCTCTCTATCCATCCATCCATCCATTTTTTTTTTTTAGCCATTTTTTGGGACTCCCAGATGCCTGCCACAGGAATGAGGCCTGCAGGTATTCTCACCTCTTCTGTAAGTGGCTTTCACATCCTCATCATAGTTCCCTACCTACTGCCCCCTGGCCAACCCCTCCATTTCAGTAGAAGCCAGTATGTAACAACACTTTCACGCAAAATGGCCTGCCAAAAGTCCAGAGGCAGGAACCTCGGTGAGCTGCTTTTCAAAGGTCTTCGACCCTTAAATGAAACCTCTTTGGTGCTTTTAGGGATTCTGTTGTTGGAGCCACAAGGACCCTTAAGAAAAATACTTGGAGCCAGCTGGTCCCTGCCATCATTGAAACCCAAAGGGAGGAGCTCCACGGGTGAGGAGCTGCTCCCTAGATGTCTTGAAGTTGCTTGTATTTCAAAAGAATTCAGCTTACCACCACTGTGGCTTTTAGCCTCTCTAATAAAGCAGTTTTTAAAAAGCTAAAAACGTAATCTGCCTTTTAAATCTGCTCTTCCTGCTGAGTCTAAATGGGGTTGCAGCAAAATGCCTGGCCAGCATTAGAGTTCTCTGAAGTCAATCAGCTGAAATGGGGTTGCTTGGGGGTTTAAAATATATTTGAAAACACTCCAGGGGTGGTAAAAAATAACTGAACAAAGGCGAATTACATGAAAGAAAGAAGCAGGTGGAGATTTGTAAAGCTAAAGAATCACTTGTATATTTTGGAAACATTAGAAACTGAGACAGGCTTGCTGACCTTAGAAGTTCATTTATCTGATCATAAAAATGTTTTTCATTTGGCATTAGAAAAATATTATGCTAATGAAGATGGTTTCAAATACACACCCAGAAATAGCCAAGGGTATGCAGAATACTTGAAAAAATACCCAAGTACCCAAAGAGGAACTGAGGCTAAAACATGTAACAGGTGAGGAGGCCCATTACTGGCATGTTTTCTCAGTAGCTTTGAGTAAGGCAGCATCATACATTTTCTCCATTTTAATGAAAAGGTGGAAGAGTTCTCTAAGAGTTGACTTTTTTGTGAGGCAAATTCTAGTTTTGTATCTCTTGGAAAAAAATCAAGATTGAAATCACCATGGGAAAAGAAATCTATAGATGATAAGTTGAAGTATTTTTATGAAGACGAGATTAACATTGTAGCATGCACTGCATTATATACCCTTAATATGTTCCTGAAAGGTAACATCTATGGATTAAGGCCACTTAGAATAAGAATGACCTGTGGGGAAATAAGTGTAAAATGTGAGTTCTGCAACAAAAATACAACATATCTGATAGGGCAAGTTTTGCTAAACCCCTGCCCCTAGGGACATTTCTCTAAGGCACTATGAAAGGAACAAGACCAGTTTCCCAGTAAATTTGCTGGTAGGATTATATGAGCTGCTTTAAAGTTTTACTTGGCCAAACTGGATTCCACACTTAAGAGAGGGGATAATAATTTAGCAGTGTAAAATACACTGCCAACAAATAAATCTCTATGCAAGAGGGTCTTTGACATTGCTCTTCCTATACTTTACTCCATATGGAATATATAGAGTGGATAAAATTGCCAGAAGTTCTCGTTCTCTTTGTCGGATAATGAATTGAAGGCATAAACTTGAAAATACAGCTTCTGCCAGCACACAATTTCTTGTTACCCTTTGAAGGCCAGTGTGTGTGCTGAAAGAAATGCCTCAGAACACTTGAGAAGGTGGATGCATATGAGTAAATTGCAAGGGATTGGAGGCATTGGTTTGGATAAGAATGGAAAAATTCAGATATTTCGCCAAGCAGTTCCAAACAACTTTGATCTGGATATCTCAGGAGAAGGAGCTTGTGCCATTCCAGCATTTTCTGGTTTTGGCCAGGCAAAGCGTATAGTAAAGAAATAAATACAAAATAAAACCCAAAGTTTTTAATGGGTTTTTAGAACTTCCACTTCTGGCTGCAAATGGGAGACAAAAGGCAAATAGATATTGTTTAAAAAATGCTAAGCCAGGCTTTTTCTAACCTCAAAAAAACATTGGGGTTTGATTAGGTTCAGATTTGGGGCAAGTTTCAGGATAGTGTTTGTTCTAGCAACTTCCTTCCCATCTCTGTGGAAAGTCTGTTGGAGTTTGTTGTGGTTCTGGAAGCCACGCTCTGAAGGCTCTAGGCTGGGGCATCCAATCTGTTATTTGTGCCTCTGCCCACGCTTCCTTCGCTGTGTTTCTTGGAATTGGGCTTCCCTCCACTGCAGGAACTTGTACATCACTGAGAGCAGCCCAGACCCCTTCTCCTCCAACCTTTGATGGTGGAGCCTCTGCTTACTTCCCACTTCCAAGCATCTCCAGGGTGTCCTGGGCCCCAGTGCCTTCAGATGGGTGGCTGTCCAATTCCTGCCTTTAGCTGAGCTTCGTTCCACTGCTCAAAGCCTTACCTTGGGTCTGGGGGTATTTCCTATGTTCAACCAGCAGGTTCCTTTGGTTGTATCATTCATTCAGCTCTGGAAATCCACTACTTTCTGGGATATATCTTCTAGAAGGAAATATTAATGATGTCTGCTGTGAAATAAAAGGGGGACCAAAAGAAAATTAATAATTTGTGAGAATCTAGTATGTTCTAGGCACTGTACTAGATGCTTTATATTGTATTTCACTTAAAGTTCACATTAATATACTGGTGTATAGCTCATATTGAAGATCAAAAGAGATCATTCACATAAAATGCTTTGTACAGGGCATGGCACACAGTAAAGACTCAATGAATTATTATTATTATTTCTTAAATTCCTTCCTAGGAAGGAACTTATTAATCTGTGCCTTTTAGTTAGGGTCTCCAACAAGGTCTTGCTATTTTTAGGGCTCGATAAATGTTCGTCGAATGACTGAACGAATGGACCTTGCCAGAGTATCTTACTAATATTGTTGATTTTCTGGTTAAGAAGATATGATTTAATAAATTAATTTATGTCTCTTTATAAAACCATAGTTTTGAGGAATCTGATATCAAAATTGTCCAGATAAGGCAACAATTTACCCTTATTTTATCTTTGTTTATTTTTCTTCATTTTACATTATTAGCCCTAAACTCTAATGAGCTGTATACTTCTTATGCCTGGATGAAATACAAACATATTACTTAGATATCATTGTTTGATAAACCCAGTCAGAAAATACAGTGTTTTGCAGACATAGAAACTAGCTTAAAATCAAGCCATGGGAATACAAAAGTAAGAGCGTGAGAAAATAGACTGCTCCTTGAATAAAAAATATAAATTATAACTGAGAAAGCCAATATAGGCAAATACTGCAAGGATAGTAATACTTTAGAATGCAATTCCTTATTTTATTATTATTATTCTTTTTTCTTGAGATGGAGTCTTGCTTTGTTGGCCAGGCTGGAGTGCAGTGGCATGATCTTGGCTGACTGCAACCTTTGCCTCCTGGGTTCAAGCAATTCTCCTGCCTCAGCCTCCCAAGTAGCTGGGATTACAGGCCTGGGGCACCATGCCCGGCAAATTTTTGTATTTTCAGTGGAGACGGGGTTTCGCCATGTTGGCCAGGCTGGTCTCAAACTCCTGACCTCAAGTGATCCTCCTGCCTCGGCCTCCCGATGTGCTGGGATTAGATGTGAACCACTATGCCCGGCCTGGAATGCAATTCTTAAGTGTAAATGGGGTAACACAGAATAATAGAAAAGCTTGAATCTTTGAATCTATAGCACTTTACCTCTCCGGACCACAGTTTTCTCATCTGTGAAATGAAGTCATGTAAGATGATCTCTAAGACCTTCTGGCCTTAACACTAACATTGTATGACTTTTATTTAATAAAAACAACTTACATTCATATAGCTCTTTAAGCCTTCATAAACTCTTTCATATTGCCCTATTTAATACAGGGTTATTACACTAGTAGGTACACATAGAATATTTGAGAAAGAAGAAGTACAAAAGCCTAATACATATATTATTTATAAAAATGT
Source organism: Mandrillus leucophaeus (assembly GCF_000951045.1). Taxonomy (NCBI): domain Eukaryota; kingdom Metazoa; phylum Chordata; class Mammalia; order Primates; family Cercopithecidae; genus Mandrillus; species Mandrillus leucophaeus. The sequence continues at coordinate 2,792,230 of NW_012101454.1, forward strand.
GATTCACTCAAATCTGTTGAATAGTCAATCACAAATGTCAGAATTAAACTTATTACTTAGTCTCCCAGAATATGAGAATGAAAGGATCTCAGAAACCATGTAGTCACCTTCTTCATCATGGATGATGAAAGGTTTAAGGTGGCTTGGCTCTATGCTGAGATCTTCAGACCTCCAAATGGGTGCTCTTCACATGACATCAATTTCACTGGATTGACTGCTTGCTCGATTATACTGACAGTCCCACACACCCAGGCAATCTCCTTTGCAAAACAGAGAAATAAAATTAATGATGAAAATATTAAGAGTCAAGGAATAATTTTGCTAAATATATGTTTAAGAAACATAAGAGATTACTGCTTAGTATCATTTTTGTCTTACGAAGATTCTGGATCATTTATCATTTACAATCAAGATAAAAACTTAGTCTCTATGTTTCTTTTTGTTGCCTCTTTTCTCCCCACAATCTACTCCAATAATGTTTGGTATTTACATATTTACCTGCATTTTCTTGAACATACGTGGTAACTCACTTTGTAAAATGGATTATAGAATTCTGTTTGTCCTAATAAATTAAATATTAATTTTAGGAGTTTTTAAAGACTAGTGTTACACTAGGTCTGAATTTATCCTCCAGAGAGACAATGCTAGGGATCAGAACTTTTTAATCCTTCATTTATTTTTGTGCTAGAAAACTAACATAGTTTTATGTACTGACGTTTAAAGTTTGAATGGCACATTAGTGTAATTTTCAAGATTTCAACATAAGCATCTATTTCATATTTTTAAAAAAGACTGTAAAATTACTTCTCTTTTTGGGTATGATGTATTCTCATTGCAGCTTGGAGTTTCTGTTTAAAAAAGTCTTTTGTAGAATTCATGTGCCAAATATCAAACGAGGTGTCAAACTTTGTAAAAATACAAAGAAATTAGTGCTTTCAATTTTATTAGCATATAGAAGCAGAAATCCTGTGGCATGCATTTGAATAGTAAAAATTTTACAGCAGTATTTATGCAAGAGACATTTATCAACTCTCTAGAACGTACAAATCATCAGTCTGGGTGCTGTGAGAGAGTACTTCTACTTAGAAGCTTATTATGATCAAGTACATCAGGGGTCAACAACATTTTTTGTAAAGGGGCAGATGTTGAATATTTTTTACTTTGCAGGCCATGTAATCTCTGTTCTCAGATCTGGTACTGTAGAATGAAAGCAATCATAGACAGTATGTTGTAAGAGAATGAGAGTAACCATAAACTAATACAGCTTTCTGAATGGACACTGAAACTTAAGTGTCAAACTATTTTCATGTCTCACAAAATATTATTCTTGTTTTAATATTTTTCAACCATTTAAAAATGTAAAAAACAATTCTTAATTTGTGGGCCACACAAAAACAAGCAGTGGGCCAAATTTGGCCTGCAGGACAGAGTTTACTGACCTCTGTAGTAGATGTGCATTGAAACAAAGTAGAACACATGGAATAAAAGGGCATGATGGAAGGAACATATGCTGTGAGAGTATAAAATAGGAGAGATCAATTAGGAAAGGCTGTAATGCTAATATCTTATGGAGATGATCATTTTGTTTTCATTTGTTTTGAAATGAGATTCATATAACATAAAATTTACCATTTAAAAATGAACAGTGGCATTTAGTATTTTCACAGTGTTGTACAACTGCCACATTTACCTAGTTCTAAAACATTTCCATCAAACGGAATTATCCCAAAGGAAAACCCCATACCCATTTGGCAGTTGCTCCCCATTCCTCTCCCCCACCAGTTGCTGGCAACTACCAATCTGTTTTCCGTTGCTATGAATTTACCTATTCTGAATATATAATATTTCATATAAATGGAATAACACAATATGTGATATTTTGTGTCTGGCTTCTTTCATTTAACATAATGCTTTGTAGGTTCATCGATGTAGCATGTGTCAGCACTTCATTTTTTCTGGCTGAATCGTATTCCCCTGTAAGCGTATACCACATTTTGTCTGCCCATTCATGAGTTGATGGAAATTTGGCTTTTTTCAACAGTTCCCCTATGAATATGCATATACATGTATGCAGTTTTCAATTCTTTTTGATATATACCCAGAAGTGAAAATGCTGGGTCAAATGGTAATTCGATGTTTTATGTTTTGAGGAATCACAAAAATGTTTTCTGCAATAGCTGAACCATGTTACGTTCCCTTGCAACGTATAACATTTTCAATTTCTCCACCTCCACAAGAAGAATTGTTATTTTTATTTTTTGAAATTATAGCTATCCTAGTGGGTGCAAAGTGGTATTTCACTGTGGTTTTGATTTGCATTTTCCTAATGATTAGTGATGTTGGGCATTTTGTATATGTTTGTTGGGCATTCTATATCTTCTTTTGAGAAATGTCTATTCAAATCTTTTACCCATTTTAAAATTGGATTATTTGGTTTCTTTGCTATTAAGTTGTTTGAATTCCTTATGTATTCTGGATATGAACTTCTTGCCAGGTGCATAGTTCGCAAATATTTTCTCCCATTCTGTACGTTGTCTCTTCACTCTGTTAATTGTTTCATTTGCTGTACGGAAGCTTTTTAGTTTGATGCAATCCCATTTGTCTATTTTTGCTTTTGTTGTCTGTGCTTTTGAAGTTCTATCCAAAAAGTCCTTGCCCAGACTAATGTCGTGAAATAGTTCCCTTACATTTTCATATAGTAGTTTCATAATTTCATGTATTGTATTTAAACCTTAATCCATTTAGAGTTGATTTTTTGTACATGGTGAGAAATGGGGGTCTAGTTTCTTTTTCTTTTTTTCTTTTCTTTTCTTTCTTCTTTTTTTTTTTTTTTTTCTTTTTTGTACATGGTGAGAAATGGGGGTCTAGTTTCTTTTTCTTTTTTTCTTTTCTTTTCTTTCTTCTTTTTTTTTTTTTTTTTGCATTTGTATATTCAGTTTTTCCCAGCACCATTTATTGAAGACGCTGTCTTTTCCCTAATGTGTGTTCTTGGAGCCTTTGTTGAAATTCAGTTGGCTGTGAATGCATGGATTTATTTTGGGGTTTCTATTCTGTTCTGTTGGTCTATATGTTACATGTTTGTTTTTATGCCAGAACCATGCTGTTTTGGTTACTATAGTTTTGTAGTGTATCTTGAAGTTACATAGATGCCTCCAGCTTTGTTCCTTTTGCTCAAGATTGTTTTGGCTACTCAGGGTCTTTTGTGGTTCCACATGAAGCTTAGAATTTTTTTTTTTCTATTTCTATGAAGAATGTTGTTGGTATTTTGATAGAGATTGCCCTGAATCTGTAGCTCGCTATGGGTAGTATGGATTCTTTTTACTCTTTTGATGGTGTCCTTTGATATGTGAAGGTTTTTTCATCTTTATGAAATCCAATTTTTTATTTCTTTCAAGGTCAGGTACATATTACTCTTTAAAGGTCCATTTTAATATAGCATATTATTAACAAAAGAGGATGAAAACTAAATTACTAATTGTTATATGTTGTCCGGTTAGGATCTAAGAGAACTTCAATGGGATCATATTGGCTAAATATATATGAAGCATTTACTACATCTCAAGTCTGTGTTAAGTACTTGACATACATTATCTTATTTAATTGTCATAGCATCAACCACTAGGCACAGAGATGTTCAATGGCATTACAAGGTCACACAACTATTGCATGGAAAAGGCAGCATCCAACCCAGACTGTCTGGCTCCATGACCTCATAACTTTTTCAGGTTTCTATTTTGAATGTTTAGGTTTAGATACTCCATCTTGTGGCACATGTATAAAGAAGAGGCTAATGTTGACATCATGTGCATAGTTGACATATAGAGGAACAAGAAATTGAGTTTGGCATTTCAGAAATACCAGGTAAAGGGAAAACCAAATCACACCAAATCTCTTAGGTAATTTGTCAATAAGGAAAAGCTCTTATTGTGTCATCCATTTGTCCAAATTTCTTCTGACTTAGACAATGTCTTTGGAATAATGAAGAAACAGTATTAAAGAAATATAATATGTGGCAGTACTTTTCAAAATGTTATTTTGTTAGAACTCTGAGAAGGAGGTACTGATATTTTAATTTTGCTAAAGAACTAGTTTCAAGGTTTTGTCCATGAGACCCAGTGTGGATTTGAGCACGGGCTTGCACACCTGCCTCCCACAATTTCAAACAATTTCAAATATTGAGCATATTCACTGGCTCCTGGGATCTCAGTGGAACACTCCATCTCTTTTACTCCCATTAGTGTTACTCAAGGTAGACTATACTTTTTCCTATCATCTCATGGCTTTGTTTTCTATATGTCTTTTGTAGGCAATTTTCTTTTCCGCATGTTTACTTATTCTTCAATGCATAATTGAAACATCAATGTATCCCTTCAGTCTCTGATCTTCCCAACAAGTGTTCTTTCTCTCTTCTGAGACTTCATTACATGCTCTGTCTTCAAACTGCCACTTGACTACATTTGTATGATCAGGTGTAAATTTTATCTCTCCTAATAAATCAAAATTCCATTAAAGTGTACATCTTACTTTAACCACATTTGTTTCTTTCACAATATCTGGTCCAGTGTCTTGTATCTAATGGTTCTCTAGAAATAAGAAACAGCCTCCTCAACAAGGGCCAGGTTCTAGCCTAAACATCCAGATTTAGTTCTTGGTAAGAGCTATCATCAGTGCAGTTTAAGAGAGCAATTGTTGTAATTGCATAATTATGTATATTTTGATAAAGTTTGCAATAAAGTATTTATGAAATGTACTAATTCATTCATTAAGTCATTCAACAACCACTTGTTGAATGTGGATAAAACCACACAGTCTTGTTTAAAGAAGCTTATAATTTTGTATGTGTCTGTGTGTGGGTGTCTGAAAGAGAGAGTGTGTGTGTAAAAGAGAAAAAAACAGACACAGAGAGAGAGAAAGAGAGGTTACAGAAGGCAGTGAAAGATCTCTACAAGGAGAACTATAAAACACTGTTGAAAAAAATCACAGATAACACAAACAAATAGAGAAACATTCCATGCTTATAGATTGGGAGAACCAATATCATTAAAACGGCCAGTGTTAGGCCATTCTTGTGTTGCTGTTTAGAAATATTGGAGACTGGGTAATTTATGAAGAAAAGAGGTTTAATTGGCTTATGGTTCTGCATGCTGTACAAGCATGGTGCCAGCATCTCCATGAGTTCTGGGGAGACCTCAGGGAGCTTTGACTTATGGTGGAAGGCAAAGCAGGAACAGGCATGTCATATGGCAAGAATAAGAGCAAGGCTGGCAAGGGAGGTTACACACACTTTTAAACAACCGGATCTCATGAGACTTCACTCACTATAATGAGGACAACACCAAGCCACCAGGAATCTGCCCCCTTGACCCAAACACCTCCCACCAGCCTCCATTTCCAACATTGTGGATTATACTTTCATATGAGATTTGGGGGACAATATCCAAACTATATTATGGCCATACTGCTCAAATCAGTCTACAGATTCAGTGCTATTCTTATCAAACTATCATCATTTTCCACAGAATTAACAAACATTATTTTAAAATTCACATGGAACCAGAAAAGAGCCTGAATAGCCCATGAAATCCTAAGCGAAAAGAACATAGCTGTAGGCATCACATAATCTGACCTCAAATTATACTATAAAACTATAATAACAAAAACAGCATGGTACTGGCACAAAAATAGACACATAGACCAATGGAACAGAATAAAAAAACCAGAAATAAGGCCACACACCTAAAGCCATCTGATCTTTGGCAAAGTCAACAAGAATGGGAAAAGGACTCCCTATTCAATAAATGGTGCTGGGATAGCTGACTAGCCATATGCAGAAGAATGAAATGGGGTCCCTGTCTTTCACCATATACAAGATGGATTACAGATTAAAATGCAAGACCTCAAACGATAAGAATTCCAGAAGAAAACCTAGGAAACATAATTCTGGACATGGGCCTTGGGAAAGAAATTATGAGTAAGTCTTAAAAATCAATTGCAATAAAATAAAAATTGATAAGTAGGACCTAATTAAAGAGCTTCTGCACAGCAAAAGAAACTATCGACAGTCAACAGACAACCTACAAAATGGGAGAAAATACGAGCAAAGTATATATTCAATAAAGGCCTAATATTCAGACTCTATAAGAAGCTTAAACAATTCAACAAATAAAAACTACATAACCCCATTAAAAACTGGGCAAAAGAAATGAACAGGCATTTTTTCAAAAGAAGACATACAAGCAGCCAACAAACATGAAAAATGCTCATAATCACTAATCATCAGAGAAATGCAAATCAAAACCACAATGAGATACCATTTCACCATTCAGAGTGACTATTATTAAAAAGTCAAAAAACAACAAAGGGAATTTGTATACACTGTTGGTGGGAATGTAAATTAGTTCAGCCACTGTGGAAAGCAGTTTGGAGATGTCTCAAAGAACTTAGAACTACCAATTGACCCAGTAATCCTATTACTGGGTGTATACCCAAAGGAAAACAAACTATTCTACCAAAAAGACATACGCATTTGTGTGTTCATCACAGCACTATTCGCATGCAATAGCAAAGACATGGAATCAACCTAGGTGGCCATTAACAGTTAATTGGATAAAAAATGTGATATATATACACAGTGAAATACTACACAGCCATTAAAAAGTACAAAATCATGTCCTCTGAAGCAACATGGATGCAGCTGGAGGCCTTTATCCTAAGTGAAATAACACAGAAACAGAAAACCAAATACCACATGTTCTCACTTATAACTGGGATCTAAACATTGGGTACACATGAACATAAAAATGGGAACAATAGACACTGGAGACTACTACAGGGAGGAAAGAAGAAGAGGGGAAAGGGCTGAAGTTACCTGTTGGGTACTATGCTTACTACCTGGATGATGGAATAATTCACACCCACAAACCTCAGCATCATGCAATATACCTATGTAGTAAACCTGCACATGTGCCCCCTAAATCTAAAATATCAGTTAGCTGTAATGCTTGAAGAAAAATGAAGCCAGGTACAAGGGTTAGAGAATGATGTTGGTAGGTGAGTGGTGGACAGTGTGGACAGGAAAGTCCTTTTAGCTGAGAAGGCCTTTGAGGAGAGACCTAAAGAAATGAGGGATTGAACTATGGATGTTTGGTGAAGAATACTTCAGGTAGAGAAATGAAAATTCAAAGGCCTGGGGCGGAAACCTGGGAGTACTGGAGCAGTGGAAGATGAGGTGAGAAAAGTAAAGGAGGCTATGCGAGGAGGGTCTTCTAAGTCATAGTAAGGGCTTTGGAGATTACCAGGAATGAGATAGAAAACCCAGTGGAGGTTTGTTTGTTTGTTTGTTTGTTTGTTTTCAGAAGAGTGATGTGATTTACTCAATTTTAAAGGATCATGTAGGCTGCTGTGTACTCCTTTATTGATTATATCTTCTCAAGGGCAGGAGACATGTCTTATTTACCTTTTTGTCCCCAGTTGCTGGTGCAGGGAGTGTCCTATCCAGTAGCCATTAAATAAGTACAGGTTGGGTAAATATTTGCTGGAATACTGACTCTTACAAGAGTTGTAAAAAAGACCTTAAAAATAGAAAATTTCCCTCAGTTACCACGACTCCAATGATACAATTTATTTTAGTAGAACATTTTGAGGCCTTTTGTACTTACTCATTCAGTAGAGAATTGTTTTGCTTTTCTTCAACATTAATCCCCAAACTAAGGTTTTTGCTGTGATCATCAGGAAAGTTTTTCTTCATAACCAACTGTACAATGATAATGCCACACAAGATTTGAAGAATGAACCAAGGGAAAGACACTGGATTCTAATTTTGGCCCTGTGAGTCATTAGCTGCGTGACCTTTGAAAATAATCATGTGCCCATTTCTTTATGGAGCACCTATTGCGTTGAGCACCTGCTCACTGTCCCTGAAACTAAGACTTTCACTGTCTGACCAAGGAAGACAGAAATGTAAACAAAGATGAAGAACACAGGGCTGTGAGTTGGCTACTGTTGAAGCATACATGGAGGGCCTTGAGAGTAACACTAGGCAGCTAGCAGTGAAGAGTACTTGAGGCAGAGAACAAGCGCAAAGCCCTGGTCATGTAGAAGAGTGTGTGTGTTCAGGGAATGCTAAGGCATTTGGGAGGGGTCTAGGGTAGGGTAGTCTTAGAGGACATGTCATTTTTATCTGGTGCATATCTTCATTGGGGATGCCATCCTTCACCCATTCCATGTGATCTTCATGGTTGTTTACTGTGTCTTTCTTGC
>NW_012101454.1:2800538-2863031 GCF_000951045.1 Mandrillus leucophaeus
GTTTGTTTGTTTGTTTGTTTGTTTTCAGAAGAGTGATGTGATTTACTCAATTTTAAAGGATCATGTAGGCTGCTGTGTACTCCTTTATTGATTATATCTTCTCAAGGGCAGGAGACACGTCTTATTTACCTTTTTGTCCCCAGTTGCTGGTGCAGGGAGTGTCCTATCCAGTAGCCATTAAATAAGTACAGGTTGGGTAAATATTTGCTGGAATACTGACTCTTACAAGAGTTGTAAAAAAGACCTTAAAAATAGAAAATTTCCCTCAGTTACCACGACTCCAATGATACAATTTATTTTAGTAGAACATTTTGAGGCCTTTTGTACTTACTCATTCAGTAGAGAATTGTTTTGCTTTTCTTCAACATTAATCCCCAAACTAAGGTTTTTGCTATGATCATCAGGAAAGTTTTTCTTCATAACCAACTGTACAATGATAATGCCACACAAGATTTGAAGAATGAACCAAGGGAAAGACACTGGATTCTAATTTTGGCCCTGTGAGTCATTAGCTGCGTGACCTTTGAAAATAATCATGTGCCCATTTCTTTATGGAGCACCTATTGCGTTGAGCACCTGCTCACTGTCCCTGAAACTAAGACTTTCACTGTCTGACCAAGGAAGACAGAAATGTAAACAAAGATGAAGAACACAGGGCTGTGAGTTGGCTACTGTTGAAGCATACATGGAGGGCCTTGAGAGTAACACTAGGCAGCTAGCAGTGAAGAGTACTTGAGGCAGAGAACAAGCGCAAAGCCCTGGTCATGTAGAAGAGTGTGTGTGTTCAGGGAATGCTAAGGCATTTGGGAGGGGTCTAGGGTAGGGTAGTCTTAGAGGACATGTCATTTTTATCTGGTGCATATCTTCATTGGGGATGCCATCCTTCACCCATTCCATGTGATCTTCATGGTTGTTTACTGTGTCTTTCTTGCCAGCCATAGGATTGGATAGGTCGTCTAGGATGCCCATTCACAGTGGCTTGTCATAAGACAAAGCTGCAGAATAACCTTCAGTTTTCTATGCAAAAAAAAAAAAAAAAAAACTTGAAACTTTGGTTTGTGTCTGGCAAAAAGAGTTTATTGTCAGGACACACCCGTCCTGAATTTAGAACTTGGACATTGTTCCCACTGAAGGTAGCTCTAGAGCCTGTATTTCCTCTTTCTCGGATTTGGGGTTATTTCTGCAATCGTGTTCCTGTCTCCTTTCTCCCTTATGTGTGCATAATTTTTATTTCCCCTTGGTCCCTCAGGTTGCCCCAATCTCCATTACATCTGAAAATTTTAATATGTCTATTTGACTTCCTCTCTATTGTTCATTTAAAGAAAAAGTAATTTAATATATATTATGTGCCAGGAACTACTCTATGTGTTAGGGCTACAGTAATAAACAATTTAGACAAGGTCCCTGTCTTCATAAAACTTACATTTGATGGAGAGAAATGGCCAATGAACAAGCAGAGACATAAATAAGACAGACTCTGGTACATTCTATGATAGGAATGAATGGGAGCCAGGTGGAGAGTAACTGGGTAGAGAATTACTTTGGCGGTGTTGGGGGGAACATGATCAGTGAAGGCTTCCGTGTGGAGGTGATATTTAAGCCCATCCCCACAAAAATGATTTCAAGATAGGCATTGCAAAATCCCTGGGGTGGGGACAGCTTAATGGGTCCAGGAGCTAACAAAGGCCAGTGTAGCTGAAGGGATTGGTATGAGGCAGCTTAGAGAAGAATATAAATTCCACATCATGCAGAGCTTTGTAAATCAGGGCAATGAGTTTTTTCATTATGAAAAAACTCTGAAAAACTTTAAGTATGTAAGTGGCATGGTTTGATTTACATTCTATAAAGCTCACAAATGGCTATTGTGTAGAAAATGGATTACCAAAGGGGCAAGAATGGAAGCAGGGGAGACTAGCTTTGAGGCTATTGCAAAATTAGACAAGAGATAATTAGAGCTTGGTCTAGAGGTGGTCAGTGGGAATGAGAAGAAGCAGATAGACTAAAGCTATAAAAAGAATTTGCAGAGCATGCTGAGAGATAGCAGGGAGAGAAAAGGAAGGAACGAGGATGATTCTTAGGTATTTTGCTGAGCAAATGAGTGGCTGGAAATGCCTTTTACTAAGATGGAGAAGACTAAGAACAAAACAATTTAGGAAAATTTCTCAGTAGGTCTATTTGAGAAATGTGAACAGTCTGAACTGTACAAGGAGGTCGACATTGGACACGTTATGTTCTCTCTGTGAGAGATATATCCAGTTGGCCCATTTCATCTTTTAGAGACTGGTCACACCAGGACATTGTCCAGCTTATGTTCTGATTTCCCTCTATTAAGTGTTTCCAACTTTCCAATCAGCTGGGGCTGTGGGGGCAATGGAGGTTCATACAACCCAATTCAGCACCCTGGCAGGGCAGGCCCTGTAAACACACTCATACTTAGGGATATAATGTCTGCCTATCTTACTTCACAGGGTTATGATGGGGGTTAAATGGGAATTCTGTAGGTGATAGCACTTTGTAAACTAAAATGATGACAAATGTAATGGGTTTAAAGGACCCTAAAAGCTGTTTAATTTACCAAACTTGCATATTTATGCCAATTTTACTAAATCACTGGAAAAATTATAATAAACTTTTATTTAATCTTACTGGTTGTTGCCAGATGGTAACAAAAATGTAGCAAAAACTCACATACTTTTGTGCTCAGTGGAAGGTAATTTAGCCCAGAGGCTAAATTGGGTCCATAAAACTTGAATAGCAACTTAATTCCTTTGTATTAATTGAGGGGTAAATAGTCCCTGATACTGTAACTAGCAATGGCATGTAGCCTGGTGCTCTGTTGGTACAAGGCCCATTTGTTGTTGATATTCTTACCTCCTGGCAAAAGTGAGAGCAATTGCCTAAAATAAGAATAGGGAGTTGGCCAGGTGTGGTGGCCCACGTCTGTAGTCCCTAGGCTTTGGGAGGCCCAAATGGGGTGATCTCCTGAGCCCAGGAGTTCCAGACCAGCCTGGGCAACATGACGAAACCCCATCTCTACAAAAAAAATACAATAATTAGCCAGGTGTGGCGTGTTCCTGTAGTCCCAGTTACTCAGGAGGCTGATGTGGGAGGATCGCTTGAGCCTGAAAGGCAGAGGTTGCAATGAGCTGAGATTATGCCACTGTACTCTAGTCTGGACAACAGAGTGAGACCATGTCAGAAAAAAGAAGGTGTATGTGGGGGCTTGTTTCAACACTTGCTCCTCTCTTTCAGTTGTTCACTATCCTGGAACTCAGGCTTCCCTGCTGCTAATCTGTGGCCCGAACTTTCTCAGGTCTAATCCTATCCTCTACTCAGGGCTGGCTTCATGGCATGTGATCTTTCTTCATGGGCATGTGGCCTATGTCCTTCAGGGCATGTGATCCTCATGAGCATGTGACCTGTACCATTGCACATGGTCCCATGCTCAAAAATGTTCCACACTCATTCTCTGCTGCCTCTGTTTGGAAATCTTTAAGAATTCTTTATCTTTGAACTTGTGTTGCATAAAGTACGATGGGACAATAAATCTTGCATCTGAGCATAGGGGATCCATGCAGTATAGCTTCTCCATTCATCCTAGCTGCCCCATCTGCAGATAGCATTCCCACTGCCCCAGGTACACACAATTCTGGTGGACCCATGAAATAAGCGAGTTCAGCAAGACTCAAAGCAAGTATAAGGTCAGGACGCTGCATCTGGGATGTGTGTGTGTGTGTGTGTGTGTGTGTGTGTGTGTGTGTGTAGGGAATGCAAACGGTCTCAAAAGACCACATTTTCTGTTCCAACCAGAATTTGTTTCAAACACAGGAAGAATGCAATGTTCTAAGAAACACATGACCAGGGAACCTTGTCACATCTTTTGTTTTCTTAATTCCTTGTATTAATCAATCAGTTGTGCTGAAAATAACATAGAAGGAAAGGGAAACATGGGGCAACTCACAGTACCTTTCCCTTTCATTCTTTCTTTACTCATCAGCAAGTTGAGGGTAGGGCATGTTGGTAAAATATGTGCATATTGAGAAGTAAAATTAAAAACTGACTTTTGTGCATCATTTCCACTCTCCTGGAAGATCAAAATACATATGCATGTTTAGTTACTTTAACAGCTAAAAGTGTCATATATTTAGCATGATCCTTTTTCATTTGAGTGTTATGGTAGCCCCCCTGCCCCGCCATGTCCCAGGTTCTGCATCATGGACTTAACTAAGGATTGAAACTATTTGGAAAAGAAATTGTACCTATGCTGATGTATATAGATTTTCTCCATATCATTAGTCCCTAAACAATACAGTATAACAACTTTTTACATAGCATTTACATTGTATTTGGTATTCTAGGTAGTCTAGAGATAATTTAAAGTATTTGGGAGCATGTGCTTAGTTATATGCAAATACTACACCATTATGCATAGTGAATTTGGCATCTTTGGATTTTGGTATCCTCAGAATGTCTTGGAACCAATTCCCCACAGATACTTAGGGCCACTTTCCTTTGAAAGGTCTTAAAATCAGTGCATTTGCTTAATAATTAAAAGAATCCCTCAATAATTCTATAGAAGCTATTAATTTGCCTTATGGATTGGTTATTGACAATGCAAAAGTTAATCACTTTAATTTTAAAATTAATAAGGTTTAATTCAGATGTTATTGGACTCTTAATTTCTTAATGAATCACTGAAAATGTAACTATATAGAAAGCTTTTGTCTGTAACATCTGTGAGGAGGAGGAGTTCTTGCCTATTATGGTGGAGGAATTTCCGCTTGGAGAACATGCCTGTATTCTTGCCCCATCCTGGCTGCTTCCCTGGAGAAGGAGAGAATTTGGTTACTGAGTTTGGAGAAAGAAGCTGGGCCTGCAAAGCCAACTCCTTTCTCTTCAGCAGGCAGTCACCAGCAGGAGCACATCTTCTGCTTAACTCCTCAGTTCAGACAGACAGTTTTCCCATGAGACATGGTCTAGCAATTCAGGCATTGAGTGGGTAAATTCTAATTCTGGGGTCTGAGTCCTATCAGGAAGACTGTGATAGGAGCCACATTCTCTAATATGATGTTTAATATAGTTACTTTTTTTTTTCTGAGACAGAGTCTTTCTCTGTAGCCCAGACTGGAGTCCAGTGGCATGATCACAGCTCACTCCAGCCTTGACCTCCTGGGCTCAAGTGATCCTCCTGACTTGGCCTCCCAAAGCGCTGAGACTACGGGTATGAGCCACCACAGTTGGCGGGTAGTGGTACATTTTGATTTCTTAAAAATATGGAGGTAATTGCCCTTGAGAGTATAGTAAAATCTGAGTTGAACTCTACCAATTTAAAATACAGGTGATATGGGCACCCATTCGCCTTAACTTTTTGTCTTACTTTTCATTTGGTTCTGAACTCCGCAGGGAAGAAGGCAGGAATGCTCTTTATTAGGTCCTTTCAGTACCAACGAGTCCTTTCAGTATCAATACCATCACTCCTACTATCAGTGACAGCTTCAGCAAAACTCCATGAGATGGGATTTGTTGCCTCCATTTTCACTTCTACTTTTATGTTCTTTTTACATCCTCTGTAGTTGCTAGCATGGCTTAAGCATAGAGGAGTTTTTAAATAATATTCCCAAGGAGAAAAGTGAAGGTAAGGTAAATAAAACTCTGAAACATGCCATGTGGCAGACAGACCATGGCCTGGTGACTGGGCTTCCAAGATCCAGGGCTTGTACTTTTCTGTCCTAGACTTTTCTAAGAATGGGGAGACAGGGAACAGCAAATTGGTCAGTGAAATATCTCAATCTGGTCAGATTCACTTCTAGTCTAGACATGGAGGGATGCTCTGCACAGAATTTCCACTGAAAGTGGGAGGTCCAAGATTAGAACTATCAATCAGAGGACCTTGGTTTAAATTATTACTCTTTGACAAGCTTGTCAGGTTGTACTAAGAGCTTTCTCTAAGATCTTTTATGATAAATAACTCCCATCCCAGTCTCACTGCCCCCCCATCCCTCACAATGGCTACAGAGGAATTACCTAATTCCATTGCTTTACAAGACAGTTTCTGTCAGGAGAGATGGAAACAAGAGAACACATTTCAAAATCATCCTCCCTTGTCCCATTAAATTAAAAATTAAATTAAAAATTTAAACAAAACTGCGTTGACTCCTAACAGTCTTGTAACAAAAAAAAATTCACAACCAACTTTTCTTCGGCAGAGAAAGCTCTGTGGACTAATGAGCTCCAGATAGCTTTGGGGGTGGTCAGCAGACCTCAGTGGATTCTGTGAAGTCCCACCTTGGGTTTCCCCTTTTAATGATGTCCAAAATAGACCCATTCAGCTATTTATAAACTTTCTAAAATTAGCAAGAGAAAAACAGAGTTGCAAGCTGAAGCCATGGGATACTTCATTACCTCAGTTATTAGCCTGACAAAATAAGTGACTTTCCATTAAACAGCAGTGACAGAAAAGGAGGAGGGTTTAGAGGTCAATAGCTCCTGTGATACGAATCCCTAAATGTAGCCTTTCTCTAGGGACTGTCAAAATTAACTGCTGACAAGCTAATTGCTCTTATTCCCTAATTAACCAAGCCTGGCTTCATTAGTAGTTTGTGGCAATTGGACAACATTTTCAAGGATCTAAAGATCTACCAATAATAATTAGTAAACAACTGAAATGAAACCAGCCTCCACTTGTTGACAAGATTAATTGAATAATTATTGTTTCATTGAGAATAAAAAGAGCAAAGAAATGTAGCTCGGGAATCTGCAGCAGTCTTTCCTCGGGCAAAATTTCCTCAGAAACACACAAAAGCTTTCTGTTAAGAAGAGCTGCTGGCTAGGCACTGCAGCTCACGCCTGTAATCCCAGCACTTTGGGAGGCAGAGACGGGTGGATCACCTGAGGTCAGGAGTTCGAGACCAGCCTGGCTAACATGGCAAAACCCCATCTCTACTAAAAGTACAAAAATTAGCCGGGTGGGGTGGCAGCGCCTGTAATACCAGCTACTTAGGAGGCTGAGGCAGAAGAACAGCTTGAACTCAGGACGCAGAGGTTGCAGTGAGCCAAGACGGCACCACTGCACTCCAGCCTGGGAGACAAGAGTGTGACTCCGTCTCAAAAACAAAACACACAAAAAAAGAAGAGCTGCTGAATCTGATCTATCCAAAGAATCCCAACGTGGAATTTAATATTGAATTTGTTGTGATTATTGGGTCTTAATTATTTTCAATACAGTGTACTTTTTCATATATACACTTAACATATTTATATATCATTTAAAACACTAACCACATTGATAGATTTTGAACAGGCATCTAACAAATGCTTTACACATATATAACTTTGCAAAAACTAATTGATTCAGCAAAGCAAATTGTACTCTGAAATGACTTTTGGCAAATATCTCAGAACAATGTGTTTGGTTTAGTGTGGCTTAATAGCTGTGATTTTTGAAATTGTTTGACTGTTTTTTCAGTACTGAGTGCAAAAGACAAACATGTACATCACATTTCCATGGAAATTCATTGTTGTGTGTGATAATTAAGCACTAGTGAGGATTTTGAAGTTTGAAAATTGGTCACTGTGGATGATTCATGATTTCGCTGTACTTGAGCCTGTTTTTGTCTTGTCAAAAACGATTTCAACCACATAGATCAAACTTGTCAGTAATAAAGGATCCTGGCTGTCTCAGACACGATAGTTTCCTCTGGAGACTTGATAGACTGTTGGTAAAAACGCATTTTAAAAGGTCTGGATATTTACCGACCCCTCTATCAGTGGGAAATAAGATCTCTTGGACGACCATAGGGATGTCTGCTCGTCTTATTAGAGGAGGAAGAGGGGAATCTATCATTTTCTTCCAGCATTGACCAATATTACTGGGCAAGCTTGAAAGCTGAGGGGAAACTCTGAACATGGAATCTAGAATTGGGGTGCTCAGTCACCTCCATGTGACAACATTATGAACCTTAGGGGAATTTAGTCCAACAAATTACGCTAAGGTGAGGAAATGGTGATGGTGATAATAACAGTGCAGCAATTGCTAGTGCTAAGTACTATACATGCATTATTGCATTTATACATGCATTATTGCATTTAATCCATACAAGGAACTTCCCTTCCTATAACGGAAGTTTTCTTTTCTCCACAGTTTATAGATGAGGAAACCGAGGCTCAGAAAAGCCAGGTCTCTTTTAGAGGTTCATATAGCTGATCAGTGGAGGAAGGGGACTCAAACCCAGATCTCTTTAGCGACCTAACCAGGATGGCAGCCAAGAACTTATCTACTAGAATCATGGTTATACAGATGGTTTTATAGAACCTAGATAATCTAGAATCGAACAATACAATTTGGAGAGAAGAAAAAAAAATTAGCGTATCGGAGTTAGTGAATTGAAAATCACATTTCACTGAGAAACTGCATTGGTCATAGCCCAGGAGTTAAATTTGTGCTTACCATAAACGGAGAAAGTGCTGGAGATGTCTTCCCTGTGGGTAAATTAACCTCAGTTCTCAGATGGAAGAGCCTGCATGGGCCTCACAATAGGAACAGCAACAGAAGGAGTAAGGTCTGACAGCCTCAGAGGAGTAGAAGCAGAATTGCATTAGACAAGAGCCTGGCCGTTAGGACAAAGCTCTAAGGGGCTGAGGGAGGAAAGCATGGTAGTTGGCAGAAAAGTCCACATGCTGGAGAGAAGGGATAGGCTGGGAATCAGGAAACCTGGGTTTATCCTGGCTCTGCCCTTTAAATAACACCAGACAAATCACTCCAGATCACATGATTCTCGGCCCAGGTGGAACCAGAACCACTCTCTCTCGCAGTATCTGAATTCGGTCAGCACCTGTACGGGAGGGCACTGCAGTTACTTAGCTGGGGCCCAGGGGTGCTAAGTGACTACTATGCATCGGCCGATCCTGTGTGGTAAAGACTGCTTCTGCCCTCAAATGCCAGGGATGTCCCCATTGGAAAACTCAGTCCACCCTCCGGATGCCTCATCCATACAAGGAAGGAATAGAATTTCTATCTTAAAGACCTTACTGGGAAGGGCAGGTCAGTGCCCAGGTGGGCTGCTAGCCCCCATTACCTCCATGGCCAGAGCACATCCAAATGACTCTTTTATCTCTTAGGCTTCTGGGTGAGCCTTAACTTGAAGGAAGAATTCCTTGATTATGAAGAAAACTCAATTTTGACAATCAGTGGATTAGAAGACCTTTAAGCTCCTTTCTATTCTTGGTGTTTTTGAGTAGAGGAAAATAGAGACTGAAAGTGAGAAAGGAGAGTTCTAATGGGAAAAGGAGTCAAGCTTGATAAGCTCTGAGAGAACAAATGACCAGGCCCAGCTGCGCACTGAGTCTTTGATTGGCCGGCGACCCCAATGGGTCACAGCTGTAGAGAGGTCTGATGTCACCCATTCAAATGCAGATGCAATCTGACTGGATTAGCGGCCAGGGTTGGAAGATTCTCCCTTAGGCCTCCTCATTATAATTAGCAGAGGATGTTCATAGCAGGATTGGTTTTTCTAATTGCTGTTCATATAGGTTTTTCAGTGTGGGGTTGGTATTTTCAAAAAGGCCTTGAAATGCAAATCTTCTGCCAGTTAAGGAGTCTGTGGGGCCCCACTCTAAATCCTGGTGTAGGAGGAATTATTGTTATAGATGTGTCTCTCTTTATAAAAACTTTCATACAAATCAAAATTTAAGTTAAAATTCATGTTCAAATGCAACATGGGAGCTTGCACTCATTCTCCCCTGGAAAGCAGAAAATCTTTCTTTTATGCATGTAATTACCTGCCAACTGCTTTATCTATTTATGTTGTATTTCCTTAAAGTGGTGGATGGCCATATTGCCTAGGAAAGCTCACACATTGTTGGGTTACCCTTTGGATAATTCATTCCAAACAGACTACCTGAAAGGAGTTATGTCTTTTATTTGACCTCAGAAACACTTCAGAAAAGAGAACAAAATAAACAGAAGTGGCCTTAAAAATGGATAAATACAAGCAATAAGAAAAAATATTGTATTCATTAACTGGATAATATTTTGGTAATGTTTTTATTGTAAATCTCAGTAACAGGATATAAGTGATCAAAATGTCCTATAAAATTGATAACATATTCTGTTTCTCGGAGCTGTCCACTAGGATTAAGGAAGGCTAATACCATGTAGGGGCTGGTGTGTTAAACTAATAGTCATTGTTGGAAGCTGAAAGTTTAAATGGCCCTACTGTATTGAATAATGTAAGTGAAGTAAACATCAACAGATGTTACCCATCTATTGCCAGTACAGGCCAGCATTAAGGATTGTGTCTTTACAGAAGACTCTGAGTATGGTGCTTTGTAAAGACCTGTAAGAGATGTGAAGTGTAATATGTTGGCCCTGTGTACAATCCTAATGGAGATACAGGATATAGCTACAAAGAAGAGGTAAGAACTAACATGAGGCTGAATAGTATTCTTAAGCACATTTATTGAATACTTACTGTGGGCAGCTCAAGGGGCTCAGAAGTAGTACTAACAAGTAGTACAACCAATGTGGCTTAGAGGCATCCCTAGCAGAATTTGAGTTGGGTCACGGTGCATTGTGAGAGTGGAGGTACACCTCAGAAAGCAAGCTGAAAAGTGATAGAACATACAGTTACATGGGTGTTAGACTCTACTCACCTGTTACTACCTGAAAATTACCTTCTAAAATTGAGGTTCTTCCTCAACCCTACATTTCTGATGCACCAGACAAGAGGTACATAGGGCAGAGCGGCCAAGCTCCAAGTGTCTAGAGTGAGTACTGGTATCCTTCATGTCCCCTGGGCCACCAAGCCTTTCAGAGGAAGGTGAGGTTGAGTGTGACACGCAGCTTTTCTTGTAAGGCCAAGGCTGCTTAGTCTGCCTTGTTGTCTTCAGCTCTGTACAAACTCAAGTTCCTTTGGCTCATGGGCAGATTGTGTGACATGGCCACCCAGTAGGGCATTAGGGGCTGCTGGCTGTCCCTGGCTGCCCCTTCAACTACTCCAATGTGTGATCCTTTCAGGTCCTAACATGGATGCTCTAAGGGGTTGAACTGTTTACTAATTTTCTAATTCTATATATATATATATATTTTAGTTTTCTAATTCTTTACACAGGGACCAGAGAAGCACACATAGCCCTCTATTCTGGAAAGGCCTTGAAATAAAGTAGAATCATAATTCCATTTTCAGGGGTGTAGAGAGAACAACACCTTATAATGCCCTCCCTCCCCCAGTCTCTCCAGAAGGACAATCTCCCTTTTCAGCTCAGTAAGCCCAAAGATTTATATTCTAACATTACAGCTTTTTCCATTTAACTTAAGACACTATTCTTTATAAAAATAAAAATGTTTTGGTAATACAAGTCTTATAAAAAGAAATATCATGTGCAGACTTGGCTTTACTGTGAGGCTATATTTATCATTTAGACCCTACCAAGAACTACTTATTCTTTTCTATTAAAGCAGGTGTCCTCTTGTCTCTCTCTGTCTCTGACACACACACATGCACACACACCTTAGTTTTGCTAATGTTACCATTAGCACTGCATAGTTACCAGCTCTTCTTGCCACCACCTTCACCTCCTGAATCCAAAGCCATTTCCTGTGCATTTTTTTTTCTGTCTGTTAGGACATGAGGAATAGAGCCCAAAGGCACAGGATGGCTTTTGCCTGGGGGAGGGAAAGGGCTGAAGTTGCTCTGATGTGTTCTAGCTACAGAATACGCCTGCTTGGTTCCTAAGATGCTGAATGAGTTGGGAATCACAGACAGAAATCTAAGGACTGGGGGACTCCAAATGAACGTTCTGATTTCTGTGGTGTGTTTCAAGACATTTGTGTGATATTGCTCAGAAAATTATATTTCTTTTGAAAAATTACATGGAAATATTTGTATGGTTTAACAATACAATTGATTGGTTTTAATGGAATACACACTGCCATGTCCCTGGGAGTCTGTTCTCTTGGCAGGAGTACAGTTGAAATGTGAGGCATATTTTCAAAAGATTCCTGGACAGTACTAGAACTTGAAACCAAAGTTGAGTATATCAAACCAGTGTGTGTGTTAATGGTTAAGATGCAACATACACATAGGCCCTACTGACACAAGCATATACACATTTACATATTATGTTAATTTAGCCACAGCACCTTGCTTAAACCTTACTTTCTCGTAAGTTTCTTGCTGCAACTCCTAGGTGGGTTCCTGGGACCTGTGTGAGTACCATTAGCTGCATTCCCATGGCTTCCACACAGCAGGACAATCTATTATTTTATCAGCCCTATTCAACCTTACAAAAAGATCTGTTTCTACGTGGGCTGATACTGTAAGTGGTGATTTCAGACCAAGGCCTGCTGCTCTATTAGTTTTTTCTTTCTCTGCCTGAATGTGGACTCCCCCAGAAACGAGGAGATGAATGGAAATGCAAACAGACTCCCAGCTCCAGTAGATGCAACGATTGCTTCACAAGTTTCATTTGCACAGAGGTCGAAAAGAAAGAGTAAAGGTGGGCCTTTAGTGAAGAAATACAAACGTGTTATAGCAAATGCTTTTTGTATCATAGGAGTAACCTGGACTGACATAAACAGATATTGTTCTCACTGATCTTTAAAATAAAATTTTTAATGTTTAGCTTTTAACTTTCTGAAAATTCACGTTTATTTATGTGTCATGCTTTCCAATGGATTTCTAGCTTTTGAATATACTTTAATTTGAAAAATCTTTTCATGAATCCTTGACTTATTTGTGTGGTGACCAAATAACTGGAGCTCACGGAATATATGTCAATCATGTACATTCACAATTATTTGAAACTGTTTCCCTTTCCCCCGATCAAGCTTAATCTGTAGTTGAAGAGCTTCAGAGTGGGGATGGGGAAGTTTAGCTGCCTTTTCAGTTTTTCCCTCCTTGTAGCACTCCAAAGTAAAAGGAGGCAAGGCTGGATTAAGAGGGCTAGTTTGCACTTTGGGAGACAGGTGGGTGGACCACCTGAGGTCAGAAATTTGAGACCAGTCTGGCTAACATAGTGAAACCCTGTCTCTACCAAAAATACAAAAATTAGCCGGGCATGATGACATGTGCTATTAGGGAGGCTGAGGCAGGAGAATCACTTAAACCCGGGATGCTGAGGTTGCAATGAGCCAAGATCACACCACTGC
Source organism: Mandrillus leucophaeus (assembly GCF_000951045.1). Classification (NCBI taxonomy): domain Eukaryota; kingdom Metazoa; phylum Chordata; class Mammalia; order Primates; family Cercopithecidae; genus Mandrillus; species Mandrillus leucophaeus. The sequence continues at coordinate 2,813,686 of NW_012101454.1, forward strand.
AGTCCAGTCTGGGCAACAGAGTGAAACTCTGTCTCAAAAAAAAAAAAAAAAAAAAAAAAGAGGACTAGTTCAGTGTCTCCTAACAAGTCCAACTGTGTCTATTTGCAGCTTTATTTAGAATTTGAGCCTGTAATCCCAGCACTTTGGGAGGCCAGAGCAGGCGGATCACTTGAAGTCAGGAGTTTGAGACCAGCCTGGCCAACATGGTGAAAACCCATCTCTACTGAAAATACAAAAATTAGCCAGGCATGGTGTTGTGCACCTGTAATCCTAGCTAACTGGGAGGCTGAGGAAGGAGAATCGCTAGAACCCGGGAGGCAGAGGCTGCAGTGAGCCGAGATCATGTCACTACACTCCAGAGCGACAGAGTGAGACTCCGTCTCAAAAGGGGGAAACAAAAAAGAAAAGAATTTGGCTACTTGATACTTCTATATTGTGGCCAATATAAGGTCAAATATATGAGGTCACCTTTTTATGTTGTAGAATGCTTTGGGAAACTTTTCATTTCATTTATCTACTTCTAAAAATCAATACATTTTATTGTTTTTTGTTGGTTTTTGTTTTTGTTTATTTTTGTTTTGAGACTGAGTCTTGCTCTGTTGCCCAGGCTGGAGTGCACTGGCACAATCTCGGCTCACTGCAACCTCTGCCTCCCGGGTTCAAGAGATTCTCATGCTTCAGCCTCCCAAGTAGCTGGGATTACAGATGGTGGCCACTATCTGTATATGCCTAATTTTTTTTTTATTTTTAGTAGAGATGGGGTTTTGCTATGCTGACCAGGCTGGTCTTGAACTCCTGGCCTCAGGTGATCCATCTGCCTCTGTCTCCCAAAGTGCTAGGATTACAGGCATGAACCACTCTACCTGGCCTAAAAATTAGAACATTTTAAATAGCATTAAATATATTTGTTCCTGAGAGTTTTGCTGGAACTTTAACAGTTTTTGTTCTGATGCTTTTTGTAGAGGAAGGGCTTACTTTTGGTCTTCTTTTTCAATTTTCTTCCAGTTAGGCTCTTGATTCATTAATTTTTCTTCCCTTTTTAAGACTCTTTCTCTTTTTAGAAGTATATTTCACATGCAGTAAAGTGCAAAAACCCTAATCATACAGTGTGATGATTTTTACCTATGTATAAACACAGGTAACCTCCACACAGAGCAAGAAACAGACATTTCCAGCATCCCAGCAGCCTCTCTCATTCTGCTTCCGAAAGTAACTGTTATTCTAATCTCTATCACATATAGCAGTTTTATTTGTTCTGGAGCTTCCATAGATAGAATCATCCAGCATGTCCTCATTTGTGTGTCTGGCTTCTTCTGCTCATTGAGTTTCTGAGATTCATCTACAGGAGTTAAAAAGTGTTTGTGAATATACAAAGAATTATTGAATATGTTATTGTACCAAATCAGAGGAAAATACCTGAGAAGAGACTATAACCAAAATTGCATTAATCAGAACAGAAAACTCAAGATAAGGAAAGATGAAGGAAAAGGAAATAGGAGCAAAGTGGTATGCAATATCTACCAATGCATTCATTCCTCTACATGCATAATCATTATCTCAGCATACATAATGCAGGGCTAGGACAATGATCCTGGAGTAGAGTTCATGTACTGCAAAATAATAATAATGATGATGATGCTAGTCTGGAACTAAACAAAGTGCTAAATTTTTGTTAAACCTAGGCATATAACAAGAGAAATAGAAGGGAAATGAAAGCATAACAAAAGTCTCATTTGGGATGCTGGGATGGAGAAAGCATGTTGAATAGAAAATGTGTTCTTAAAAGTTCTTCTTATTGGAGAAAGAGTAAAGGAATGAAAGACCGATGCACTATTGGAGAGAAAACAGTTGATATCTACTTTTTGTGTAATAGTTAAATGAAAGATGCTCACTTATGACCTTTGGGAAAGGAAAAATGAATATTTACAAATTGGAAAATTACAGCAGCATTCCTAAATAAGAGGGGGAGGGAATAATAAACAATAGGAATAAAACAAACACCAAAAAAGTGCAATATAAACAGACATAAAGATGGAACAAATATAATCAAGAATATAGTCTTTATGTAAGCAGACAGAATTTTCCAATTTAAAGCCAAACTAATAGATTGGATGTGCTATTTGCAAAAAGCACTAACAAAAGTGATAGACTTCTGATGCCAATCAAGATGGAGTAAGCTTGCCATGCCTATCTCTTCCACTGATTACAATGGAAAATCTAGGTAGACTGCAAAAAAACAATGAAATCAGCAAATACAGGAAGAATCTGAAAAGTAAAACAACAGCAGACATGTGAGGAGGAAAGTGAAGAATGACCAGAAGGGAATGAAATTTCCAGTTTTCTCCTCCTCAGCAAAGTATTAACAAATATAATTCAGCAATATATAAAAAGGATATTTCACAACTGACTGGGGCTTATCTTAGGAATGAGAGGTTGGTTCAGTGTTTCACAATCCATCAATGTAATTAATCATATTAACAAACTACAGAAGAAAAATTGCATCATCATCTCAATAGGTACAGAAGTATTTGAGAAAATTCAACATTCATTCATGATAAAAAAAAATTCTTAGCAAAGTAGGAATAGAAGGAAATATCCATACCCTCATAAAGAACAAGATACAGGTTTTTAAAAATTAATTCAAAAAGAAATGGGAAACTTTAATGGAATAATTATCACAGATGAAATTGGAAAGGTGACTAAATAGTGTCCATTGACAAGGTAATATTAATAGTTAAAATTATACTTATTCTTTTGAAGTTATTTAAATAATTCACTGAAAGTCAACGAAACACTGAGACCAGTGTTTCTCAATTTTAGAAACCCATTATAATCACCTGTTTGTTTTAATGTAATTAAAAAAATACTCTTTCTGGTGAGCCCCGGATCATTTGAATCAGAATCTCTAGGAGTGAGACCTCAACAATAATATTTTCCCGAAACACCCCAGGCAATTCTAATGTGCATACTAATTGACAACCACTGTTTTAGTCTATTGACCAAGATGGAAAGCTCCCCAAATTATTTTATAAAACCAGCTATAGTTTAAAAACCTCAAACAAATGAAGAAAACTGGAGACTAATTGCTTATGAATATAGAAGCAAAAATTAAAATATTAGAAAATAGGATCTAGCAATATATGAAAACATACATTTACTTTTGTTGGTATCATGAGTTGATATAGTGAATTAATTGTTATAATATAAAATTAGAATAGGAAAATTATATTATCATATATATATAACAGAATTTGAAGACAAATAGTCATTCTTTAAGAATTCTAAGATAGCAATGGAAGAAAGCTATTATAAAAATTGCTTACCAAAATCACTTAAATGGTCCATTTCAATTAAAATCAGGAAATGGATACTGCTACCTAATATCACCATTATTATTCAGTAATGTCTTGAATATTTTATAGCAGTATTGCTCAAACTTTACACATAAGTCTTCTGGGGATCTTTTTATTTTCAATTTTTTTAAAAAAATTTATTTTGTAAATTTTATTTTGGTAAGAAAACTTAACATGAGGTTTACCCTCTTAAAATTTTAAGTGTACAATATAGGTACAATAAGCACAGCAGATCTCTAGAACATATTCATATTGCTTAATTGAAACTTGATGCCTGGTGATTAGCAATTTCCAATTTCCCCCTCAGTCCAAGCCCCTGGAAATGACTGATTCTATGAGTTGAACTATTTTAGATATCTTGTATGAGTGGAGTCATGCAGCTTTGTCCTTCTGTGACTGGCTTATCTTGCTTAGCGTAATGTCTTCAAGTTTCATAAATTTTCTTGCATATTACAGGATTTCCTTCTTTTTTAAGGCCAAATAATATTCAGTGTGTATATGCCAAACTTTCATGATTCATGCATCCTGTGGTGGACATTTAGGTTGTTCTACATCTTGGCTATTATGAATAGTGCTGTGATGAAATTGGGGTGCTCATATCTCTTCAAGAATGATTATTTCAATTCTTTTGGATAAACACTCAGAAAAGGATTTATCCAATTCTTTTGGATAAATGATACAACTGCTATGGAAAACAGTTTAGAGTTTCTTAAGGAGAAATGGAGTTGCACCATTTTTATTCCCGCCAACAGTGTATAAGGCTTTCAATTTCTTCATATTTTTACCAACACTTGTTGTCTTTTGTTTCTGTGATAACAGCCATCCTAACAGGTGTGAGGTGATATCTCTTTGTGGTTTTGATTTGCATTTCCCTGATAATTCATGACATTGAGCATCTTTTCATATACCTATTGATCATTTGGAGCAATGCCTATTCAAATCTTTAGCTTGTTTTTAATTGTGTTTTTTTTTTTGGTTTTTGTTTTTGTTTTTGTTTTTGCTTTTGTGTTGTAGGTATTCCTTAGATATTATGGAAAATAATCCCTTATAAAATATATGGTTTGGAAATGATTTATTTCCCTTTCCGTGGGTTGCCTTTTCACTCTGCTGTTTCCTTTACTACGCAGAAGCTTTTGAGTTTGATGTAGTTTCAGTTTTCTCTTTTTATTTTTATTTCCTATGCTTTTGATGTCATATTCATGAAACCATTGCTAAGACAAATGTCATAAAGTTTTTTCCATGTGTTTTCTTCTACGAGTTATAAACTAAGCTTCAGATTTCATGTTTAAGTCTTTAATCCATTCTGAGTTGATTTTTATATGTGGCACAAAATAGGGGTCCAATTTCATTCTTTTGCATGTGGATATTGTTTTTCCAGCATAATTTATGTGAGATTAACCTTTCTCCATTGTGTATTCCTAACACCCTTGTTGAAGATCAGTTGATATGCATATTTCTGCTCTCTATTCTGTTCCATTGGTTATGTCTGTCTTCATTCCGGTACCATACTGTTTTAATTACCACTGCTTTGTAATATATTTTATAATCAGGAGAAAGTGTGATGAATTCCACTTTGTTGTTTCTCAAGATTGTTTTAGCTATTCTGGGTCTTGTGTATTTCCATATGAATTTTAGAATTATTTTTTCTATTTCTATTAAAATGCCATTGAGACTCTTGTAAGAATTGCATGGAATTTGTAGATCACTTTGGATAGTATGGACATTTTAACAATAGTAAGTCTTCCAATCCATGACATAAGATGTCTTTCCATTTGTTTGTGTCTTCTTTATTTTCTTTCATCAATATTTTGTAGTTTCCAGTGTACAATTTTTTCACCTCACTAGTCAAGCTTATTCCTAAGTTTTTTTAAAATGCTATTGTAAATAGGGGTGTTTTTCTGTATTTCCTTCTAGCATAATACATTGTCAGTGTATAGAAATGCAACTGACTTTTGTATGTTGATTTTGCATCCTGCCACTTTACTAAATTTGTTTATTAGTACTACCAGTTTTCTTGTGCATATGTGGAATTAGGATTTTCTATGTATAAAATCACGTCATCTAAAAACAGGGATAATTTTTCTTCTTCTTTTCTGATTTGGATGAATTTTATTTTCTTGTCTGATTGCTCTGGCTAGGACTTCCAGCACTATGTTGAATAGAAGTGGCGAGAGTGGGCATCCCTGGCTTGTTCCTGATCTTGGAGGAAAAGCTTTCAGTTTTTCACCATTGAGTATGACATTAGCTGTGGGCTTGTCATATATAGCCTTTATTACATTGAGGTATATTCCTTCTGTAACTAATTTGTTGAGAGTTTATATTGTGAAAGAATGAATTTTGTCAAATGCTTTTTCTGAATCTATTGGGTTGATATGATTTTTTTTTTCTGTTAATGGGATGTATTACATTAATTGATTTGCATATATTGAGCTATACTTGCCTTCCAGCTATACTTATTCATTTAACGTGTTGTTGGATTTTGTTTGCTAGTATTTTTTGAGGACATTTACATCTATATCCATTAGAGATATTGGCCTGTAGTCTTCTTTCATTATCATGTGTTTGTCTGGCTTTAGTATCAAGATAATGCCAGCCTTATAAAATGCTAGCCTGTAGTCCTCTTTCATTATGTTGTTTTTGTCTGGCTTTAGTATCAAGGTAATGCTAGCCTCATAAAATAAGTTTAGAAATATTCCTTCCTCTTTAATTTTTTGGAAGAAGTCGAGAAGGATTGGCGTTAATTCTGCTTTAAATATTTGGTAGAATTTGCCTGTGAAGCAATTTGTCCTAGGCTTTTCTTTGTTGGGATTATTCATTCCATTTTCGTACTAGTTCTAGGGCTTTTTAGATTTTGTCTTTATGAATGATCCCGAGTTAGGTTGTATATTTCTTGGAATTTATTTATCTTACCTAAGTTATCCTAAAACTATTAGTGTATAATTGTTCATAGTAATTTCTTATGATGTTTTAAATTTTCGTAACATGAATTGTAACGTCTCCACTTTTATTTCTGATTTTATTTATTTGGGTCTTCACTCCTTTTTTCTTAGTCCAGCTAAATATTTGTCAATGTTTTATCTTTTCAAAGAAACACTTCCCTCTTAGCACTGTTTTTGCTACATCCCATAAGTTTTGGTATGTTGTAGTTTCATTTCTATTTGTCTCAAGATACACTTCTTAATTTTTAATTTTTAATTTTTTGAGACAGAGTTTTTGCTATTGTAGCCCAGACTGGAGTGCAATGGCATGATCTCGGCTCACTGCAACCTCTGCCTCCGGATCCAAGCTAATCTCTTGTCTTAGCCTCCCGAGGAGCTGGGATTACAGGTGCCCAACACCATACCTGGCTAATTTTTGTATTTTTAGTAGACATGGGGTTTCATCATGTTCACCAGATTGGTCTTGAACACCTGACCTCAAGTGATCCACCAGCCTTGGCCTCCCAAAGTGCTGGGATTACAGGCATGAGCCACCACACTCAGCCATTGTCTCAAGATATTTTTGAATTTTCCTTTTGATTTCCTCTTTTACCCATTATTTGTTGTTTAATTTACACACATTTGTAAATTTTCCAGTTTGCTTTCTGCTGTTGGTTTCTAATGTCATGCCATTGTACCTGGGAATCAAGGGGTGGAAATGGAAGTGGCACCATTCACCATCACCCCTAGTGATCCACTAGCAAAGTTTTTGCTTCCTGTTCCCATGACATTATGTTCTGCTGGCCTAGAGGTTTTAGTTCCAGAGGGAGGAACACTGCCACCAGGAGACACAACAATGATTCCATTAAACTGGAAATTAAGATTGCCACTTGGGTATTTGGGCTCCTCCTACCTTTAAGTCAATGGGCTAAAAAAGGAGTTACAGTGTTGGCTGGGGTGAAAGATCTGGACTAGCAAGATGAAATCAGTCTACTACTCCATAACAGAGGTAAGGAAGAGTATCGTGGAATACAGAAGATCCATTAGGGTGTCTCTTAGTATTACCATGGCTTGTGATTAAGGTCAATGGGAAACTACAACAGCTCAGTTCAGGCAGGATTACAAATGATCCAGACCCCTCAGAAATGAAGGTTTGGTCACTCCACCAGGAAAAAAACAACGACCTGCTGAGGTGCTTACTGAAGGCAAAGGGAATACAGAATGGGTGGCAGAAGAAGGTAGTCATCAATACCTGCTACGACCATGTGACCAGCTGCAGAAGTAAGGACTGTAACTGTCATGAGTATTTCTTCCTTAAATTGTTAAAAACATGTTTGTGTGTTTATACACTTGTGCTAAGAAAATATCTTCATTTTATTTCCTTTTCCTTTATCATGTGACATAAGATTTATTAACTTCATATCAGCATTTAAATGTTAACTTTATATAACAGTATTTGGGTTGGGGATTGGTTCATTTCCAGTTGTACGAAGGATAGTTGTATTATGTTAGGTGTAATTATGACCTTATTATTGTCTTTATTTGAAGATTATGTATGATCTCAGCAGATGTGTGTGCATTCAAGTTGACAAGGGGTAGACTTGTGATGGTTAATACTGAGTGTCAACTTGATTGGACTGAAGGATGCACAGTATTCATCCTTCATGTGTCTGTAAGGGTGTTGCCAAAGGAGATTAACATTCCAGTCAGTGGGCTGGGGAAGGCAGATCCACCCTTAATCTGGTGTCTGGTGGGCACAATCTAATCAGCTGCCAGCAAATATAAGGCAGGTAGAAAAATGTGAAAACGTGAGACTGGCCTAGCCTCTCAGCCAACATCTTTCTTCCATGCTGAATGCTTCATGTCCTCAAACAGTCCAAGTCCCTCAAGTTCTTCATTTTTGGGACTTGGACTGGCTCTCCTTGCTTCTAAGCTTGCAGACAGCCTATTGTGAGACCTTGTGGTCATGTAAGTTAATACTTAATAAACTCCCCCCCAAAAAAATATATATATACACACACACACAAATATATATGTAAATGTGTATTTTATATATATATATATATATATATATATATATCTCCTACTAGTTCTGTTCCTCTAGAGAACCCTGATTAATACAGATTTCCAATTAAAGATATCAAGTAGGCAACCTAATTTTCAGGGCTTGCCCAAGAAAGATGAATGCAGATAAATTTTGGGAGTTGTTGGCACAGCGGATCAGGAATACTTACTGAAAGCTTCATTAATAAGCTTCAGAGTGTCCAAGAACATTCTAAAATGATCTGGAAAAAATTATGGTTGTGTATTTCTTTTCTGTTTCTGGGACAAGGTCCGGAATTTTCATCAGATTCTCAGAGGGATTCATGACCCAGAAAAGTTTAAGGACAACAGATTTAGATGATGGTAGATATTCTAGGAATTGGTAAATTACTCAGCAAGAATATGTAGATTGAGAAGATAGTCAACAATGGGTTCTTATAGTAGAACAACACCTACAGGGTAGTTAGAGGAAGATAGAAATGACCAGGGATATAGTAAGAAAAACAGGAGAGTGTAATGTTATAGAAAATCAGCGGAAGAGAATATCTCAAGAAGAAAGACATCTGTAAGAAACTGAGTAATCTAAGTACAGAATCCCACCCACCAAATGGCAGCAAGGAGATCACTGGTTACTGGCAAGAGTAGTTGCAGTGATTTGTTATTAATAGAAAACTTAGTTGGAAGTAAAATTGACAGAATGGCTATAAGCATTTTTTTCTAAGAGCTGACTGTGAAGCAGAGGGGGGCACATGGCTAGAGAGAGGGATGTAGGTCAACTGAGAGACTTAAGCGTGTGTATATGCTAATTGGAACAAAATAGCAGAGAGGGAGAGATTAAAGAGGTAAGATAAAAAGGAATAATTGATGGAGTTGTATCTCTGCAGATCTGGGAAATGGACACCACAGCATAAGTCTAAGGATTAGCTTCAGGAGGATGAAGTCTTCCACTGAGACAGAAAACAGTGAAAAGGACAAGGGTGGATTTAGCTAATGTTATAGATCTGAGAGTGGGGGACTGAAGGAAGTCTCATAGGCTTATGTCCTCATTGTTTCTGAAGTAGGAAGTGAAGTCATGCCTTGACAGAGAGATAGGTTTTGAACATGCTACCTGAGAAGATTGATGAGGTTTTGATATTATTATTTAAGGAGAGAACGCTGGCTAGGAATATATAAAGGATTTGTAGGCTATGCTGAAAACCAAGCAAAAATTAAAGATCTAGAATGTGAAGGGACACCAAGTGCGCTGTGAACGTGTGTGCTCTATTATCAGTCGGTAGATCATGGAAGTTAAAGACAGGATTTTACTAGGATAGTGTAACAGAAGGATGTGGGACAAGGTTGTGGGGAAGAGTGTTAAAGAGGCATGACACGATGGAGCATGGGGTCTAGGCTGAACACAAAAGGATGGACAGAAAGGAGAGAATTGAAGTTCCAGGATAGGCATAGTGGGAATGAGGGAGGTAAAGCTGGAAAGAGCCTGTTATTAGAGAGTGGAACACTGAAATTCATTACTTTAGAGAATGATGGCAATGTCTGAGGTATGATGAGAGTAGGTGAGGAAGTGGAGTGGAGTTTATAAGGTAAGCAAATGTCACATATGGATATTGATTAGGATAGTTACCTGGACAGGACTTTAGGTAGACAGAAGTATTATGATTCAGGGGCCAAAATTTCTGACTAAAACCATGTCTATGTGGTTGGTGGTTGACAGTTGAAGGAGAGGAGATGATATGGTAAACGCCTTTATTCTCAAAGAACAAACTTTGTTTTTTAGACTCTAGGACTTGGAAATATTGGTTTGAAAGCTGCATTGGGGAGTGAAAAGAACACAGGAGCCACCTCTTAGAACTATGAAATATGGAACATGGGAATATGGCCCTTGAGAGGGCCACCACAGCAGTGGCCTTGGGAGATGCATCAAATTTCAGTAAGGTGGAAAGTGTAGGATGTATTCTGTGTAGCAGCTAAGAGTAGAGTGAAGTCTATTTACTCTGAAATAAGTTTCAAAGGGTTATGTGACGTGATGCTTTCAAGGGAGAGGAGGAATTGGGGCTGGATCAGAAGAGAGGAAGCACAAAGGAGCTAAACTGACTGAAGAGGACAGCTGTCAGGAGTGGCTTACATTTTGAGGTGGTGGCCAAGAATGGCAAGAATGAAAGGCACAGAATTTGCTGACCTTCACGTACCTGGCAAAATCTGCCTTAGAGTTGTATCAGACGCAGGCTACCTTTCAAAACATGAGTCTTCTGACAGACAGTAGCTTGCTTTGTGGATCTTTAATCACTGTATATTTGTCTGGTATTTTCTTTAAATTATGAATCTCCTTAAAGGGTATCAGTTAACAGATATTTGAGCAAGTACTATGTGCAAAGTACAGAGGTTTTATAAAGTAGTAAGTGAGAAGATCTGACCTCATGGAGCCTACAGACTGTAGATTCTATGGAGGAATTTATCACTAAACAAACGTGTAAAATTCTACAAAAGGATTCAACATGTACAGGAGTGTATCTTATGATACTCAGCCTTGTGTGGGGTGGAAATGGTCTGCTTATCTTGCTCTTGTGTATGTAAAATAGGTAGTATAAAGAAGTGAGAAGCACCTTTAGACAGACTGACCTGAGGTCAAATCTGCTACTCCACCAATATCACTATGTAAACCTGAATTGGTTTTGTTAAACTTTGAACCAGTCTTTTCATTTCTAAATCGTAGACAGGTTATATCTTGTAGGGCAGTAGTGAGTGCGAAGCAAATTAATGTAAATATAGCATCAAGTATAGTGGTTAGCACATGGTAAGTAAGCAAAAGGTGAGTTTCCTTTCCCTAGAGTACTTCCTATAGGCACTGTATAAAATAAAATGTGACTAAAACTATAAATGAAGGACTGTATTCTATCATTATTCAAGCTACTTCTTTGGCATTATTACATTTGGATTAAGAAAATTATCTTACTCACTTAGGTGACAAAAGTTTTTAGATGAAATTAAATGTATGGTAAGGAGTATCTGATGAAACTGACTTGGCAACTAAGAAAACCTGCTACTCTGTTTTTCTTTTATAAAATTGAATGCTTAAAAAAATCTCTGTTTAGGATTGCCATGGAGGTTGTTTCTACTTTTCATTTAAACTGTTGATTTGTCTATCTCCACATTGTATTGTTTTAGTGACATGTAGAAGTTTCAAGATGACCCAGTGTTTAGTGACTTTACCTAATGCTTCCAGTTGAAATGTTTCGCAAGGGAAAGTCAGCCAACCATTTTTATTTTGTGCATAGTATAGGTAGAAAACACCAAAGCAAGAAAAAACAAAGTTATTGACTAGTTTTGTTGTTGTTGTTTGTGACAGGGTTTTCTGCTCTGTCACCCTTGCTGGAGTGCAGCGGTACAATCAAAGTTCACAGCAGCCTTAAACTCCTTGAGCCCCAAACTAGAGTAACTGGGATATCTATCACTTTAAGCGTTTATCATTTCTTTGTGTTAGGAACATTCTAATTCCACTCTTTTAGTTATTTTGAAATACATAATTAATTATTATTAACTATAGTCATTCTGTTGTGCTGCTGAACACTAGATCTTATTCCTCTAAATGTATTTCTGTACCATTACCCACCTCATCTTTATTCTGTCCTTCCTCTCTCCCCTTTCTAGCCTCTGCTAATCATCATTCTACTCTGTCTATCTCCATGAGTTCATTTTTTTTAGCTCCCACATATTAGTGAGAACATGTGATATTTATCTTTCTGTGTCTTAGTCACTTAACGTAATGACCTCCAGTTCCATCCACGTTGTTGTGGATGACAAGATTTTATTCCTTTTATGGCTAAATAATATTCCATTGTGCATATGTTTGTACCACATTTTCTTTATCTGTTTGTTTGTTGATAGCATGAGTTGATTCCATATCTTGGCTATTGTGAATAGTGCTGCAATAAACATGAGGGTGCAGATATCTCTTCGATATACTGATTTTCTTTCTTTTGGGTATATACCCTGCAGTGGGATTTCTGGATATATGGTAGTTCTCTGTTTAGTTTTTTGGGGAACCTTCATACTTTTCTTCAAAGTTGATGTACTCGTTTATAGTCCCACCAATAGTGTACAGGGGTTTTCTTTTCTCCACATCCTTGCCAGAATTTATTATTGCCTGTCTTTTGGATAAAAACCACTTTGAATGGGATGAGATGATAGCTCATTGTAGTTTTATTTGCATTTCTTAGATGATTAGTGATGTTGAGCATTTTTTCATATGCCTGTAACAAGAATATTTTTGACCCATGTCTCATTTCTTTGATCCTTCATAGTAAAACTTTGCAGAAGAGTTGTCTAAAATTGTTTTCTACATTCCTCAGGTGTTTTTCCAGCCCACCTTAATTGGAGTTTAGTTTCCTTTTAAAGATCATCTATGATTTCCACTTTGCCAAATCCAGTGACCTCTTCTGGGTACTCATCTTCCTCTTCATTCCAACTACACTTGACTCATTGACCACTTCCTTCCTTCTTAACTGCCCCTCCTTAGCACTTTCTTCTCCTGGCTCTTAGACCATACTTTCCTAGATTTCTCCCTGCCTCTTGTTGGTTGCTCCTTTGCTGTTACTTTCCTCCTCTGTTTTTCTCTACATCAGGGGTGTCCAATCTTTTGGCTTCTCTGGGCCACATTGGAAGAAGAAGAAGAATTGTCTTCAGTCACAAGTAACATATACTAACACTAACCATAGCTGATGAACTAAAAGAAAATTGCAAAAAGATCTCATAATGTTTGGACCAGGTGCAGTGACTCACACCTATAATCCCAGCAGTTTCGGAGGCCAAGGCGAGTGGATCACCTGAGGTCAGGAGTTCAAGACCAGCCTGGTCAACATGGTGAAACCCTGTATCTACTAAAAATACAAAAATTAGCCAGGCATGGTGATGGATGCCTGTAATCCCAGCTACTTGGGAGGCTGAGGCAGGAGAATTGCTTGAACCTGGGAGGCAAAGGTTGCAGTGAGCTGAAATTGCGCCACCGCACTCCAGCCTAGGTGACAGAGTGAGTCTCCATCTCAAAAAAAAAAAAAAAATCTCATAATGTTTTAAGAAAGTCTATGAATTTGTGTTGGGCCGCATTCAAAGCCATCCTGGGCTGCATGCCACCTGTGGGCCATGGGTTGGACAATTCAGTCCCTACGATACTTTGCTGATGACTTTTACAAGTCTACCCTGAACTTCTGCCTGAACTCTAGGTCATCGATGAAGCTTCCAGCTTGACCCCTCTACTTTGATTGCCTGGTTTTCTGTCTTCCTGCAACCACCCTACTGCCGCCATCATTCCTCTCCCCTCAGTTATTATAATAGCCTCTTAATTCACATCTCTATTACAACTTTTGTTACAACTATTTGTAACAACTATTGTTACTTTTTCAGAGGGATTGTTCCAAAGAAATGCCACAGCCACTGTCTACTAAGAAAAATATGTCTTGTTTCATATTTTTCACAGTACTTATCTCTATGGAATACCTAATTTGTTCATCTGTCTGCCTCACTAGAATGGAAATTGCATAAGAGCAGAAGTTGTGTCTGTCATATTCACCACTACTTTTTCTTCATGTAGAACCGTGCTTTGTATTTAGTAGGTGCTCAAAAGGTTATTTTTAAAAATAAAGGAGTAAATGAGTAATGATAATAATACTGTTTAACTAACATTGAATAGCATTTGATATTTTGGGGTGTCCTTTCATTCATGTTATCTGGCTTCCTCTCCATGATCACTTCTGAGGTAGGGACTATTGTTACGGTCATTTACAGATGAACTAAGTCATTTTGTGCCCTTTCACCTCTGCATCCGAAAGGGAAAGAAATTGCACTTTTTAAGCCTCCAAAGAAAAAGAGTGTCAAGGAACTTCAGTAAAATTATTTAATAGGCTAAGCTAACCATCTGTGAACTTTTGCTTTTTGTGTTTTAACCAAATGTTAGAAATTGAACTACATGTGTTTCTATCCTGAACACTACAAACCATTCAGAGAAAATGTTCTCTATTATTCCTGGGTCCAGATGCAAGAGGTCCATGGTAGTCAATGCTCTGTAATTAAATGAGATTTTAGGCTGAGCTTCTAATCCCCTGAGACACAGAATGTGCAGCTGTACTAATAACATGGCCTATTATATGGAAAGCCAGCCGGGTCCTTATTTCTTTATGTATGCACACACAGACACACACACTCACACACATACATTCACATTTATATTTTTTAAAGCCAACAACAATCTAAACACAAGGTTCTCATTCTGTCTTTAAATATGGGAAATAATATTAGATTAAGTTAATGTAATCACTAACATCATGTTCTGTAAATTGAAAACTAATGCAGCTTTGTTCTCCAACTCCCAGTCTGCCTGAGAAACCAGAATTTCCAGAATGTCCAGACCCACACTTTCGATGATAAAATATATGTACCCCACTTAGAGTAAGGTGCATAATTTAATATTTTATTGTGTTTGATTTATAGGCTTTTTCAATCCTTATTAAATTTAAGTTTTCACAATTGAGGAAAGGCCTTAAAGAAAACATATTTTGTGGTTAAAGACATATCCCACATGTGCTGGGTTGGCAATTTAAGTCAGGATAACTCCTCTCTGGGCCTTCAGAGCACTGCTGAAAGCTCTGATTGTGGGGCTAAGGTTAGTAGGGCTGGAGGAGAAAGGGTCAGTGTTCAGAATCCAGACTGAGAGCAGTATCTGTTTCTTTGAGGTCTGATACTGCATCAAAATCCACTTCAAAATCTGGTATGGAAAATCTTAAAAAATTATATCAAAATTTGGCTTTTGTCTTCTTTAAAAAAAAATAAACTTTAGGGGGGTAGGGAAAGTGATTTGTACTGATACCTTTGGCAAGGCCTTCACTAAGTACTCTTTCAAAGCAGTAATTCCCAAACCATCAAAGACCTGGACATGACCTCAAAATCTACAGCTTGAGAAATGTTACTTGGTGCCGCAGACGTTTTCAGGCAGGAATTCCAGGTCCTGATGAACAGATGGAAGTATCTTTCCCTGATGAACAGATGGAAGTATCTTTCAGTGGCCAGGATGCTGGCCACTGAAAAGGATACAAGCTATAGGACTGACATCACTGGAGAGTGGAAATATCCTTTCAGCATCTCTAAGCTACCAGTCCCCACTAATCTTAACCAACTCCAATGCCTCCCAAGAAGTTTCTGAACCCCTCATCCCTAAAGATTTATTTGCTCATGCCACTCCTGTGTTTTTGAATTTCTATTATGTCAGTGATCATATTCTGTCCTAACTCCTGTTCCATACAACAGAGACCAGGAGGCTTTTGTTCTGTACTTCCTGTCCTCTTTCTCATCTCAAAGTTATCTTTGATTCTTTCTTTTTCCACATCCACTACATCTTGTTAGTTATGGACTGTTCTTGATTATCTCTTCTCAATATCTCTTGAAACCCTTCTTCTTCTTTTTTTTTTTTTTTTTAGACAGAGTCTCGCTCTTGTTGCCCAGGCTGGAGTGGAATGGTGAGATCTTGGCTCACTGCAACCTCCACCTCCTGTGTTCAAACAATTCTCCTGCCTCAGCCTCCTGAGTAGCTGGGATTACAGACATCCACCACCATGCCTGGCTAATTTTTGTATTTTTAGTAGAGAAGGGGTTTCACCATGTTAGCCAGACTGGTCTCGAACTCCTGATTTCAGGTGATCTGCCCACCTTGGCCTCCCAAAGTGCTGGGATTACAAGCGTGAACCACTGTGCCCAGCCCCTTCACTTCTTTATATTTCCATGACCCTCTCTGAGTACAGGCCATGTCTGGCTCTTGCTTTTGCCCTCACAGCAATTGATTTGGCTTTCCTCACTCAAATCTTGCTCCCAGTCCTCCGTTTACCTATTCATTCCTTACTCTGCAGTCAGAGTGATTTTTCTACAATACCTGTGTGTCTGATCATCTCATTCCCCCGCCAAAACCTTTAGTATATTTCCACTGCCCTTGAAATAAATTCTCAGCTCCTTACCATGGCTTAGCAGGTGCTATCAGCATCTCTCCCTCCTTTCCCCTCTTGCACTACACCTTACACTATAGTCATACTTAACTCCTACTGCTTTCTCAGGGAAGCCTGTGGGGGCCTGCGGTTGCCTGGACCTTTCCCTGTTCTGTTCCCTAGTGCTCTTCCTAGCTCTTTACCTGGGTAATTCCTACTCATGCTTTGTTCTCAACTTAGAGTCGCTTCCACCTGGTCACCTTCCTAGACCTCCAGCTTATCTTGCTCTTTTTTTCCATAGCATCTTGTCGTTCCCTGGCACAGCACTGAGACTTCATTATAATTGTGGTTTATCTTTTCCCTCTAGACTTGAAGGTCCCCAAGGACAGAAACTGTATGTACCTTCTCTCTATTATCATCACCTAGCTCAGTGCCTGGCCTATAGAAAGGCATTTAATAGCTATTGAATAATTATTCATTGTTGTATCTTCCACACTTCTTGGTATCAAGTTGGTATTGCTGAGTACCTTGCACACCGTGGATGTTCAACACCAATTTGATGAATCAGATCCAATTGACACATTGTTCAAATTGTCTGATGGAAAACCCAGGTCTACTGAGACACAGAGTAAAACAATAAGCTGGTTTAGGAAATATTAAAAGATTATTTTCTGAAAGATGAATTTGATTGGCTGACCAATCACATTGGACCACGAAGATGACCAGACAGACCATGTTATAGTTGCTATACTCTTTGTGCAGATGGTGTTTAGTTATTACTGTCTGTCTGTGGCAATTCTATCTATTGCCTGCAAATTGGCTGCTATAGAAGTGGGTAAGAATTAAAAATGACCCTAATACTGATTATATTAATAACAACTGATCATGTTCTTAATGTGCATCAACTCATTTGATCCTCACAATGATCCTGTGAAGTATCTCCTGTTATTATTCTACTTTACAGATGAATGGTAAAGAGACAATCTGAACTTCTGCAGTCTGACTCTAGATTCCATGCTTTTAAACATTTTCCTGTGTTGCTGGTATTCTTCGCTGTGATCACTAACTAGAGATACAGCTTCAGAGATAGACATGCATTTATGAGCTATGCAAAAGCCTTAGGAGTGTTTTGCACAGGCAGCAGGCATAATGCTTAGGAAACGAGGTCAGCCTCTTGTCATACCTGCTGGACTTGATTTTAATAAAGCTTTGCAAGCAAGTCATAAGAGAAATGGGAGCAATTTGGAAATAAATTACTTCCATTATGCTGCAGAATCTCCTATATACTGTGGCATTTAGGAATTATTCACAGATGTATGTTTACAGTTAAAAAATCAACTATACTGTGCTCAATTATATGAGGGGAAAACTCTAGTAAACAGTTTTTAATTGGATTGAAATTAAGATAAATTTAGGATAATGAAGGAAAATGTCTTAACAGCAAGATTTATAGACTGTGTGCAAAACTCCCATTGGAAGTGAAAGAAGCCCATTTTTTGCATTTGAAATGCAAAATTTACATGCACATGAGGAAAAAACATTATGTGTACAGTTTCTATGTAGTCATGAAATTCTTTTGAAACAACAGAGTACATATGTATTATTCAATAGACAGATACGAGCATTCACTGTTACAAAGCTCTATATTTGGTACTACGGGAGGTACAAAATTCTCCGAAATCTAGTTACAGATTCCAAGAAATTTATAATCTGCTGAATTATAGGACTTCTTTATTAGAGGAACTGTATTGTGTATCCATAAAATGTTCATGAAATGAGAGAACCAAATTGTAAAATATTCTTTTGGACGGGATACTGTATTTGGTAAAAGAGAAAATGAGATCCCAGAAGCATATTCATCCTGAAAGAAGAGGAAAGAATGAAATTTGTTTTTCTTTTCATCTAATTCTAGGGTTTAAATGCAATGAAAGGTTAAGGAACATCCTATGTGAAGCTTTAAAAGTAGATTATTTGAAAATATTAGTAACATGGGGTGGATTTTGAAAGATGGGACTAGAGCCTACCGTTACAATCACATAAATGACTTAGGAGAAACCATGATACATTCTAAACCCTTGCTACTCAGAGTGTGGCCTATGGATCAGCAGCATTAGCATCACTTGAGAGCTTGTTAGAAATGCAGAATCTCAGGCCCATCCCATGCCCACTGAATCAGAATTTTAATTTCAACAAGACCCCAGGTGAAATTGCATGCACAGTAATATTTGGAAGTATTGGTCTAAATAATAAACCTTTGGCACAAGATATTTTGCATTTTGCTCTTTTTGCAACAGTCATTTGCTGAGGTATTCATCTACCTTTCTAAGATCTTCTCTTTCTACTTCACTCTCCAAACCGTTCTCCCCAGAAGCTTTTCTGTCTCTACTGCTTCCTACAAGAACTTCTCTTTTTTAAAAATTTGTTTTTATCGACAGAGTCTTACTCTGTTACCTATGCTGTTGTGCAGTCGTGCAATCATAGCTCACTGTAACCTTGAACTCCTGACCTCAACCAATTCTTCAGCTTCAGTCTCCCAAGTAGTTAGAACTACAGGTATGCCACCCTGCCCAGCTAATTTTTAAATATTATTTTAGAGATGGGGTGTTGCTATGTTGCCATGGTTGGCCTCAACCTCCTGGCCTCAAGCGATTCTCCTGCCTCAGCCTCCTCTGTAGCTGGGATTACAAGTGCATGCCACCAGGCCCAGCAAGAGCTGCTCTTGACTTGATTGCTTTCCATTGTTTTTTCAGCCTAAGCCATGTGGAACAATTTGCATTTTCTGAATATCCTGTGTTCTTTCATGGCTACCACCCACGTTACCCTCCATATCCCCATTTGAACCCATTTGACCTTTGGGACTCAGTGAAGCCTCCTCTCCCTTTTTGCCATATATACATATATATATATACACACCACAGTTTCTTTATCCACTCATTGGGCATTTGGGTTGGTTCCGTGTTTTTGCAATTGTGAATTATGCTGTTATAAACACGTTTGTGCAAGTGTCTTTTTCATATAATGACTTCTTTTCCTCTGCGTAGATACCCAGTAGTGGGATTACTGGATCAAACGGTAGTTCTACTTTTAGTTCTTTAAGGAATCTCCACACTGTTTTCCACAGTGGTTGTACTAGTTTACATTCCCACCAGCAGTGTAGAAGTGTTCCCTGTTCACTTCATCCATACCGACATCTATTATTTTTTTGATTTGTTAAAAATTATGGCCATTCTTACAGGAGTAAGGTGGTGGTATCGCATTGTGGTTTTGATTTGCATTTCCCTGATCATTAGTGATGTTGAGCATTTTTTCGTACGTTTGCTGGCCATTTGTATATCTTCCTTTGAGAATTGTCTATTCATCACTTTAGCCCAATTTTTGATGGCATTGTTTTTTTCTTGCTAATTTGTTTGAGTTCGTTGTAGATTCTGGATATTAGTCCTTTTTCAGATGTATAGATTGTGAAGATTTTCTCCCACTCTGTGGGTAGTCTGTTAAATTTGCTGACTATTCCTTTTGCCATGCAAAAGTTCTTTAGTTTAATTAAGTCCCAGCTATTTATCTTTGTTTTTATTGCATTTGCTTTTGCGTTCTTTGTCATGAAATCCTTGCCTAAGTCAATGTCTAGAAGGGTTTTTCCAATGTTATTGTCTAGAATTTTTATAGTTTCAGGTCTTAGATTTAAATCCTTGATCCACCTTGAGTTGATTTTTGTATGAGGTGAGAGACGAGGATCCAGTTTCATTCTTCTACATGTGGCTAGCCAATTATCCCAGCACCATTTGTTGAATAGGGTGTCCTTTCCCCACTTTATGTTTTGTTTGCTTTTTTGAAGATCAGTTGGCTGTTAGTATTTGGGTTTATTTCTGGGTTCTCTTATTCTGTTCCATAGGTCTATGTGCCTATTTTTATACCAGTACCATGCTGTTTTGGTGACTATGGCCTTATAGTAGTTTGAAATCAAGTAATGTGATGCCTCCAGATCTGTTCTTTTTGCTTAGTCTTGCTGTGGCTATGTGGGCACTTTTTTGCTTCCATATGAATTTTAGGATTGTTTTTTCTAGTTCTGTGAAAAATGATGGTGGTATTTTGATGGGAATTGAGTTGAATTTGTAGATTGCTTTTGACAGTATGGTCATTTTCACAGCATTGATTCTACCCATCCGTGAGCATGGGATGTGTTTCCATTTGTTTGTGTCACCTATGATTTCCTTCAGCAGTGATCTGTGGTTTTCCTTGTCTTTCACCTCCTTGGTTTAGTATATTCCTAAGTATTTTATCATTATTATTACTATTTTTTGCAGCTATTGTAAAAGTAGTTGAGTTTTTTATTTGATTCTCAGATTGGTCACTGTTGTCATATAGAAGAGTTACTGATTTGTGTACATTAATTTTGTACCTGGAAACTTTGCTGAATTCGTTTGTCAGTTCTAAGAGCTTTCTGGAGGGGTCTTTAGGATTTTCTAGTTAAACAATCATATCATTAGCAAACAGAGACAGTTTGACTTTCTCTTGCAGTGACAGTTTGACTTGTCCTTTATTTCTTTCTCTTGTCTGATTGCTCTGGCTAGGACGTCCAATAGTATGCTGAAGAGGAGTGGTGACAGTGGGTAGCCTTGTCTTGTTCCACTTCTCAGAGGGAACGCTTTCAACTTTTCCCCATTCAGTATTATGCTGCCTGTGGGTTTGTCATAGATGGCGCTTTTATTACATTGAGGTATGTCCCTTGTATGCCAATTTTGCTGAGAGTTTTAGTCATAAAGTGATGCTGGATTTTATCCAATGCTTTTTCTGCATCTATTGAGATGATCATGTGATTTTTGGTTTTAATTCTGTTTATGTGGTATATTGCATGTATTGACTTGCATAGGTTGAACCATCCCTGCATCATTGGTATGAAACCCACTTGATCATGGTGGATTATCTTTTTGATATATTGTTGGATTCAGTTAGCTAGTATTTTGTTGAGGATTTTTCCATCTATGTTCATCAGGTATATTGGTCTGTAGTTTTCCTTTTTGGTTATGTGCTTTCCTGGTTTTGGTATTAGGGTGATACTGGCTTCACAGAACGATTTTGGGAGGATTCCCTCTTTCTCTATCTTGTGGAATAGTGTCAATAGGATTGGTACCAATTCTTCTTTGAATGTCTGGTAGAATTCTGCTGTGAATCCTTCTGGTCTTGGACTTTTTTTTTCTTTGTAGCTTTTATGTTACCATTTCAATCTTGCTGCTTGTTATTGGTTTGTTCAGGGTATCTAATTCTTCCTGATTTAAGTTAGGAGGATTGTATCTTCCTAGGAATTTATGCATCTCCTCTAGGTTTTCTAGTTTATGTGCATAAAGGTGGTCACAGTAGCCTTGAATGATCTTTTGTATTTTTGTGATGTCAGTTGTAATATATCCCATTTCACATCTAATTGAGCTTATTTGGGTTTTCTCCTTTCTTTTCTTGGTTAATATTGCTAATGTCTATCAATTTTATATTTTTAAGGAAACAGCTTTTTGTTTTATTTATCTTTTGTATTTTTTTGTTTGTTTGTTTAAATTTCATTTAGTTCAGCTCCGATCTTGGTTATTTCCTTTCTTCTGCTGGGTTTTGATTTGGTTTGTTTTTGTTTCTCTAGTTCCTTAAGGTATGACCTTAGATTGTCAGTTTGTGCTCTTTCAGACTTTTTGATGTAGGTGTTTAGGGCTATAAACTTTCCTTTTAGCACTGCCTTTGTGGTATCCCAGAAGTCTTGATATGTTTTGTCACTATTGTTGTTCAGTTCAAAGAATTTTTTAATTTCCATTTTTGACCCAACGATCATTCAGGAGCAAGTTATTTAATTTCCGTGTATTTGCATGGTTTTGAGGGTTCCTTTTGGGGTCAATTTCCAGTTGTATTCCACTGTGGTCTGAGAGAGTACCTGACATAATTTCAAGTTCCTTAAATTTACTGAGGCTCGTTTTGTGGCCTATCATATGTTCTGTCTTGGAGAAAGTCCTATGCACTGATGAATAGAATGTATATTCTGTGGTTGTTGGATAGAATGTTCTGTAAATATCTGTTAAGTCCATTTGTTCCAGGGTGTAGTTTAAATCTATTGTTTCTTTTTTGACTTTCTGTCTTGATGACCTATCTAGTGTTGTCAGTGGAGTATTGAAGTGCCCCACTATTACTGTGTTGCTGTCTATCTCATTTCTTAGGTCTATTAGTAATTGTTTTATAAATTTGGTAACTCCAGTGTTAGGTGCATATATATTTAGGATTGTGATGTTTTCCTGTTGGACAAGGCTTTTTATCAGTATATAATCTCGCTCTGTCTTTTTAAACTGCTGTTGCTTTAATGTTTGTTTTGTCTAATAAAAGAATTGCTACTCCTACTGCTTTTGGTGTCCATTTGCATGGAATGTCTTATTCCACCCCTTTACCTTAAGTTTATGTGAGTTCTTTTGTGTTAGGTGAGTCTTTTGAAGGCAGCAGATAGTTGGTTGGTGAATTCTTATCCATTCTGCAATTCTGCATCTTTTAAGTGGAGCATTCAGGCTGTTTACATTCAATATTAGTATTGACATATGAGGTACCATTCCATTCATTGTGCTATTTGTTGCCGGTATACCTTGTTTTGTTGTTGTTATTATTTGTTTGTTTGTTTTCATATTTTTGTTTTATAGGTCCTGTGAGATTTATGCTGTAAAGAGGTTCTGTTCTGATGTGTTTGCAGTATTTGTTTCCAGATTTAGAGCTCCTTTTGGCAGATCTTGTAGTGCTTGGTTGGTAGTGGCAAATTCTCTCAGCATTTGTTTGTCTGAAAAAGACTATATCTTTCCTTCATTTGTGAAGCTTAGTTTCACTGGATACAAAATTCTTGGCTGATGATTGTTTTGTTTAAAAAGGCTGAAGATAGGGCTTCGTTCCCTTCTAGCTTGTAGGGTTTCTGCTGAGAAATCTGCTGTTAATCTGATAGGCTTTCCTTCTTAGGTTACCTGGTGTTTTTGCATCACAGCTCTTAAGATTCTTTCCCTTGTCTTGACTTTAGACAACCTAATGACAATGTGCCTAGGTGGATGATCTTTTTGCGATGAATTTCCCAGGTATTCTCTGAGCTTCTTTTGTTTGGATGTCTAGGTCTCTAGCAAGGCTGGGGAAGTTTTCCTCAATTATTCTCCCAAATATGTTTTCTAAACTTTCAGATTTCTCTTCTTCCTCAAGAACGCCAATTATTCTTAGGTTTGGTCATTTGACATAATCCCAGACTTCTTGAAGGCTTTGTTAATGTTTTCTCATTCTTTTTAGTTTGTCTTTGTTGGATTGGGTTAATGGAAAAACCTTGTCTTTGAGCTCTGAAGTTCTTTCTTTTGCTTGTTCTGTTCTATTGTGAGAATTTCCAGAGCATTTTACATTTCTATAAGTGTTTCTATTGTTTCCTGAAGTTTTGATTGTTTTTCATTTATGCCATCTATTTTCCTGAAAATTTCTCCCCTTATTTCTTGTATCTTTGTTTGACTTTCTTAAATTGGGCTTCGCTTTCTCTGGTACCTCCTTGATTAGCTTAATAACTAACCCTTTGAATTCTTTTTCAGGTAAATCAGGGATTTCTTCCTGGTTTGGATCCATTGTTGGTGAGCTAGTGTGACTTTTGAGAGGTGTTAAAGAACCTTGTTTTGTCATATTACCAAGAGTTGGTTTTCTGGTTCCTTCTCATTTGTGTAGGCTCTGTCAGTGGGAAGGTCTAAGGCTGAAGGCTGTTGTTCAGATTCTGTTGTCCCACGGGGTGTTTCCTTGATGTAGTACTCCCCTCTCTTGTCCTAGGGATGTGTTTTCCTGAGAGCCAAGCTGTAGTTTTATCTCTCTTCTGGATCTAGCCACCCAGCAAGTCTACCAGGCTCTGAGTTGGTACTGGGGGTTGTCTGCACAGAGTCCTGTGATGTGAACTCTCTGTGGGTCTCTCAGCCGTGGATACCAGCACCTGTTAGTATTTGGAGGGTCTTCTGGGTCCTCCAGGAGCAATCTGTTTCCTTCAGAGGGTCTGTGGGTTCTCTCAGCTTCCCTGATTTATTCCTGCAGTTATTCTGGAACAAAAGTTCATGAGGCGAGCCTCCACATGCTGCTCTGTCTGTCCAAGTGGGAACTGCATTCTAGTCCTGCCTCCTGTACACCATGATCTTCCCAAAGTACAACTGGCTTTTCTGGTGCTCTGTTTCGGGGCCTTAATGTATTAATTTGTAATACGTGATACAGCTTCTACAGAAAAAGTACGTGACCAGTGCCAGGTGGTCTCACATTTGACAGGTACTATTCAGATGATTCTGAAATACTTCAGAAGTATTACAATGTGGGTAGACTGTAGGGAATGTCCCAGTCTCTATGGGAATCCATGACACTGGCCTGTTTTATGATCTTAAATCAAATTGAACTCTTTGCAATTTCTCCATATGTAATCTGCTTGTTTCCCTTCTATGGATAACAGCCTCTGAAAACTTCCTAGAAAGATGTCCAAGTGGTCACTGAAAATATTTCTGGAAGATTTTTAATTTGGGGGCACATGAATTGAAGGGGAAGATCATTTCTGCCAAGTCTTACTAGGAATTCTGGTCAGATTTTTTTTCTTTAATTGTTGCAAGAACTTACTGATTTTTATGGGATATTGCTTTAGGAAAATGTGGAAGATTTAAAAGTAGAAATATCTTGGAGGAGAATGGAGTTTAAGAAGGTAGAAACTAAATTCAACATTTTGTGTAATGTTGTTTAAAGTAGAGAGTCTATGAAGATAAGATTACCATTCATGTTCCGGATGTTGGGTTAGAATTTTAAAAGTCCATGAATCTTTGAGCAATCAAAAGGAAGAGGAAAAACAGATCAATGAAAAATGTCTGTATGAGCAGAAGTATAATTTTTATTTGCATGCTCCTCATGAAGCACTTATTCAAAAGATGTGGAGACATAAGACAAAAAGAAAATATAGGATAGCAAACAGGTAGCCGAGGAACAGTAAAAACTATAATTCTTGGTTTCTGCTGCTGATATAATGGTATTTGTAGGTAGCTTAAAAAGGTATGATCAGATATAGTGGATACAATATTTTTTTAAAAGTAATGTTAAAGGCATAGCTGAGCTGGCAAGACTGTAAAGAAAACCTTGGAGGAAAGCAGAAATCCAGCAAAGGGAAGGAGCAGTAGAGTAGGTAGTTACCCTGGAAGCCAGAGCTTAGGTTTTCAAGAGCTCCAGTGAGGGATGAGTGACTAAGTCAAGTGCATACCTAAGGTGGGAAGTATGATCCAACATCAATTTTAGAAAGCCTGGACCCCCTGAAATGGAGTGAATGGTGGGGGCACCTCCTAGAGAAAGGAAGTGAGTAAACTTGTTTGTCTTTCTCTCTGGCCTGTGTTGAGGAAATAATAGATACAATTTCACAAGCAGAAGGCTGCCTTCATGTGCATTGGGAACATTATTTATACCATTGAAGCTGATAATTTACTATAAAATGATCTACATGTGGAAGTACCTCCAGGGGCCCAGTGGAGGTCAATGTGAAAACTCTATTTGAAGAAACCCACCCAAACTTAGGTCTAAAAGAATTACTATTCCAGGAAACACATGCAAGATTAAAACATATAGGAGGAAAGAAGTCACCATTAGAAAGCAGAAACAATACAGACCAAAGCTATTAAAATTATTGGATAAATGTATAAAATAACTGTATGAGATACACTTAAATAAATTAAAGAGACCATTAAAAATATAACCAAGAAAACAAGAAGAGACTATAAAAAGTACCAAGCTGATTTTAAAACCAACCAAATACAATTTCTGGAACTAAAAATATAGTAATTAAATTAGATAAGCAATGGGTTAAGCCGATCAGGACAAAAAACAAAACAAAACAAAAAAAGAAAAAATGATGCAAGAGAAACTCCAACTGAAGAGACTATTATGCTTTTTAGACAAAGATTAGAAATGTGAAAAATATGAGGGATTAATAAGCTTTCACATATGTCTACTGGATATTTCAAAGGATAGAGAAAAGCCAATATCTGAAGTGATAATGTCTGAGAAACTTCCCGAACTATAGAATAACAGGTCACATAAAATGTGGGAAGTTACACAAATTCCAAGAAGTAAAAATTAAAAGTTCTACTTGAAATAAATCAGAAATGCTGCCAGTGTAATGGTTAAGGGTACAGACTCTGAAGCCAGATTGCCTCAATTCAAATCTAGGCTCTATCACTAACAAACTAATTGCCCAAGTTTCCTCATCTATAAAATGGAAATAACAATACAAGTAGAGTGTCCCTAATCCAAAAGTTTGAAATACTTCACACCTGACCTCATGTGATGGGTTGTAGTCAAAATGCAGTCAAAACTTTGTTTCATGTACTTCATGCACAGAATTGTTTAGAATATTGTATAAAATTACCTTCAGGCTATTTGTATAAGGTATATATGAAACATAAATGAACTTAAATGAACATAAATGAAATAACATATCATTATGTAAGTGCAAATATTCCCAAATCCAAAAATATCTTAAATCAAAAACACTTCAGGTCCCAAGCATTTTGGATAAGGGATACTCGACCTACAATAGTACCTACTCCATTGTATGGACGTGAAAATTAAATGACAGCGTGTATAAATACAGCCAAAAATAGTCCCTGGCACATTGTAACACTATAAAAACAGCTTTAATTGCTTATTATTTTACTTATAGAGGGACTTCTCTAGAGTACAGTGAGGCCAGAGGAGAGTGGAATGTTTCTACATGTTTCTAAAAGAAAATAACTGTAGGTTGGGCACAGTGGCTCACATCTGTAATCCCAGCACTTGGAAGGCCAAGTGGGAAGGATCAATTGAGGCCAGGAGTTCAAGGTAAGGCTGGGCAACACAGGAAGACCCCATCTCTACAAAAAAAGAATAAAGAAAGGAAAAGAATTGTATACCCAGTAAAATTACCTCTTTTGAACAAGGTTGAATTAAAGTCATTTTGAGATTAAAAACAAAAGAGAGAGCTTACCACCAACATCTTTGTATTTATTTGTTTATTTAAACATTTATTTTAAGTTGAGGGGTACAGGTGCACGTTTGTTATAATAGTAAATTATATGTCATAGGGGGTTTGTGTGCAGATTCTTTTCTTACCCAGGTAATAAGCATAGTACCCGATAGTTAGTTTTTTGATCCTTACCCTCCTCCTGTCCTCCACCTGGTGGAGGCCCTAGTGTCTGTTGTTCTTTTCTTTGTGTCCATATACTGTCAACATCTTACTAAAGAAACATCTAGAAAAAGTGCATTAGAAAGAAAGAATATGATCCCACAGGAAAGCCCCAATATGTAAGAATAAATGTTAAAAATATCAGTATATTGAAATAAATAGGAACTGTATAAAATAATAATAAATGCTTAACACGTCAAACTAAAAAAAATAAGCAGAAATAGCATATTATTTGTCTATCGGGTGGTGTTATCATTATAATGAAAGCATTATAAAGTCTTAGTATTCCAAGAGAATGCAAAGACATGGACTTAACTTAAATATTAATGTTAATATTTATAGAAAATCATTAAAGAATGGGAATCAAATTCATAATTTTTATACTAATAGAAAGAATAAAATGGAACACATTTTTAAATTGAGGCAGGAAAGAACATGATCAAAAAAAACAAATAAACCAAAATGAGAAGATTGAAGAAATGACAACATGGACTAAATATATCACAACTCACAATAAGAGTAAATAGGTTAGACCTTCTAGTTAAAAGATAATGACTATCATGCCAAATTAAAAAATAAAATCCAGTTTGGTTATGTTTTCCCTAAAGGGACACCTAAAATATGGAGACATTCCACCAGAAGTGTTTAAAATTAAAAGATTAACAACAACAACGAAAATACTAGGAAAATACTGCTTAAGAGAAAGCTGGTGAAGAGAAAGTAATTAATATCAGGCACAATAAACTATAAGGCAAAAAATATTAGTGGAGGTAGCCTCTACATAATGATGAATGATGTAATTCACTGGAAGCTTTAACCATTCTAGGTGTATATCAACTTAGAAACAGAGATTTATTCCATCAAAAGGAAATTCTGATTACACTACAAGAAATTGCTAAATTCACCACCATTGTGAGAAATTTAATACATATTTCTATTACAATAATTAAAAGATCAAAAGACAAAAATTGCCAAGTATATAGAACCAAACAATACCACCAACACATTTGATAAGATGAATCTATATAAGAACATTGCTCAACAACTGGCAAATATGTATTTTTTCCAAGCACACAGAAAATTTATGAAAAGTGACCATGCGCTAGGACACAATAGTCTGGTATCATACATTCTATACTCTTACAGTTCAGTTAGAGAAATGCATACTTGTAAGTTTAAAAACTCCTCAAATAATTTCTGCATCATAGAATTAATATAATGGAAGATACTTAGAACCGAATGATAAACAAGACTAAATATCAAAACTTGAAGAAAAGCTGTACTTAGAGGAAAACGTATTACCGGAGTGCTCATATTGATGAAAGGTAGAGATTAATGAACTAATCAAACTTGAGAAATTAAAAACAGGAACAGCAGAATAAGTCTTAAGAACCTAAGTCAAAGGAAATAAAAGATCAGGTTGAAAATTAATGAAATAGAAAACATCGATCAACAATTAAGATTGGTTCTCTGAAGAAACTTTGAAAAGGAACAAAATTCTGGCTGCGTGTATTAAGAACAGAAGACAGATCATATTAGGAATGGAAAAGAGGACATAACTGGAGACAGCGAGTGTTAAAGGGGCTTAGAGGAGACCACACAGCATTTTAACTCAGAGCATAGGTTTGGGGGTCACAGAGATTTGGTTTTGAATCCTAGATGTGCTGTGTTCCAGCAATGTGATCTCGGGCCAGTCTCGTGACCTCAGTGCCTCATTAGAACAATGGCAAAGATTGTGAATATAAAATGAAACAGAAAGTAAAGCACTTGGCACATTAAAAACAGGAAAAATTAGCTATACATTTTATTGTGATTTTTTTATTCTTGGCATTAGAGATCAGTATTCCTGGGCAGCTTTACTGGTTTTTTGATGTATAAATAGGGCACCAAGTGCAAGAAACAGCTGGACAGAGACCGGAGGACATTTCATGGGGGACAAATGTGAGCAGACGCCTGGAAAGGGACACAGAAGGCCTGAGCAAGTCTCATAAGTGGAAAAGCCACAGGGTAGAGAGTGTGTTTTTTAACATCAAAAGCTTTGAACACACACAGAGAACACCCACATTTCTCCCTCTGTGTACTCCCCAAACACATTCACTAGTACAAGCCTCTGCACTGGGGACTGCTGCTACAGAAGGATTAGATTAAAGCAGTAACGCAAGGAAGAAACTCAGGCCAGACCACATTTCCATATTAAAATTTAGAATACAAATTTTGGTGTTTTCAATGGTCTAGGGCATAGAGAAGTTGTTTATACCCTCCGTCCCCCGTCAAACTGAATTTTACTTTATTCCACCTATAGAAGAACCTGGCCTTATTCAAACACCTAAAAAAACCTAAGGGCTCAAGAATATTGTGATTCTTCACATTCCTGTGTTTTAACCCTCAGGCACTAAATAAGTGTTTGATAAATGAGGGCAGCAATGAATAACCTGAACATTGATAGTACCAGATCTTGGACATTTTGGGAATATGTGCATATGGCAAGTCAGGGTAAAGTATGCCAGGTTTTCTCAAATGTGTGAACCTTCAGTGAGGTCTGAGCAGCATTCAGTTCTTCAGTATCCAGTAATTGTGTCTTTGTGAATTAACACCAGCTTCCCAGATTGATTTCTGACTGGGCGCTTTACGTGAGAATCCATCTAGGTTGCACTGCCGCCTTTAGAAACAATCTGGAATTCTGAGGAGCCTAGAACATTTATAATTTCTCTCAAGTGAGATGCTTCCTAGCAGCGCAGTCCCAGAAGAAGATACACATCCATGGGCCCACCTCTGGCTTCAGCAGGGCTTTGTCCAGCTAAGCTTTGAGAGAGACGGTTGAAAAAAAAAGCAGAGATCACCTTAAGGTCCCCCTGCTTAGTAACCTTCCCAACAGGGGCCGCACAACCTTCTTCACTGGCTGCTTGTTTCTCTGAGTATTGTGCCTGGGGATTCCTCTGAAAAAACGTATCCCAAACCCGGGCTTCCTAGGCCTCTGTCATTAGGAAGTCCAGGAGCCCTCAGACAGCAGAAGCCTGGTGTTTTGAGGGATGGCTCAGAGCTTTGCCCCTGCTGGTCCTGGCAGCGTTTATAGCTGGAGATTGCAGTCCAATGCAAAGGGAGCCATTTGACAGTGTTTGCACCGTATCATTTCCAAAGAATCTCTGCTCTTGAGACAATTGGTGCTCTCAGCTGTCTGTCAAGTTCAAGGACTTTGTGTCTTAAGCATATCTGAGTGTTGGGGCTGGGGAAACTAAAGGAAACTCACCACAAGAGACATTATTTGTGGGGCTCAATTTTCCCCATGGTTGTATCTTTCTGCTATTCTTTTGTACCATGTCAGTCTGGGGACATCATTGGCCCTCTTCCTGTGGAACTGGCTCTTAAAGTACTTTATAATTCTGGCCCGGAGCTGCTGGGAGGTCTCTCTTTTGATGAGACCACTGTTTCATGGTGAATCAGTCACTTCCTGCAGGTTGCCTTCTTTCTGTCCTGCCACAAGGTCCGGGACGCTGCCTTTTGGGGACAATCTGGGCTTTAATCTCTATTTCGTCTGGAATGGGAGACTGGATGGACACTCCAGTCTGAACAAATAGACTCAAAGGGATTGTTGAAGCTGACACTTGGAGGGGATTTTAGTTCTTTATTATAAACTATTACATAAAATATATTTTATCCTCCTACCTTGACAAATATACCTTATAGTGACAAAAAGTAAAGGATGTATGTAAAGCTACAGTTTTTATATATCTGAGGGCTGGCAAAATGTCTGCTAAAGTTATTATTGCACACATCTGGCTTTTCTATCTATGGGTTGTGATGGTTGAATGAGTAATAAAATGCATACATAACTTATAAATTTGTATTTGTTCCACCAATTAAGTTTTCTTGCCATTATTTCAGAAAAACTACTTCATTGTTATAATCAATATGTTTACATAATTTGTTTTCAACTCATTGTAATTCTCTGAAGGCTTTAAAAATTGCAATTATATTCAAAGTATACTTAAACATATTTTAATGAGAATATATAAATTAAATAGAAAAATAAAATCTAAAAGTTTTTCTATATGTTTACAAAAGTCTTTTAAAATATTCAAAATGATCTATTAACTTTACAAGGTAAAATTCAAGTTATAATTAATATATGCCAAAATTTCATTTCATATATTAACATTTTAATTTAACACTATTCACATTGTAAACACTCTATGTCCACCTAGTTACCAATATAAAGAATTGGTACCATGATACACATATGATGCATGCATGCAAATTTAAGGGTAATACGAAATGTTAATATTACAAAGTGTTCCTAAATCACCATCTGCAACTTTTCTGAATATTATGCTAATTGAGTAGCATGGGAACCAGGAATGTGAACAAGAAGAGAAGCATGAAAAAGGATTCTTGGCATTATTGAGAAATGACACTTTGTTGTAAAAGAATCTATTGCATTTATGTTATCTTCAGGGAGGAATTTGGTAAGTTTTGTTCTTCTCATAACCCAGTACTATTTTTCTCTTACATCCTCCAAGAATTCTGAAGGAACATCGTCATAATCCCTGATTTTTATCAACTTTCAAATTAGGTCAGCTTTTCTTTTAAGGATACAGGGAAGAAATACAGAGGTACATTTCCCTAGGTCCTGAACAGTGTGGTCATGAGAGTGATGTTAAGTGTTATAGACTATGCTGGACCAGCTCTGAGTGCCACATCCTGAGTGATAAAGGCATCTGTGTGTTCTTTACTACATTTATTTGTGGGTGATTGTGGTATGTGGAGCCCTCTAAAACATCTCTTGCCCAGGTGTATGAAAAGTACTTTATATATCACCCATCCAAATGTATACATCACACTCTGAGAGAAACTACTGCTAACATTTTGGAATATTTCCTTCCAGTTATTTTTTGTCCCTTGATTTCACATAGGAGAATATACCTTACATACAGTCTTGTATCTTACTTTCTTGATAAAGTTACCGATGGAAAGAGATCTTCACTGACTGACCATTTGGTGCAGGAATTTCCTGTCAGATGGTCAACCAACCTTACAGAACTACATTCTTTAAACATGGGGGCCAATGTTGCCCGGTCATGGAGGCTTACGCCACGAGCGTTGGAGGAAGGATTATATTGTTTTCCTAATGGAGATGGCAGAAATTTAACATAAGAAGCATTCAAAACAAATAAAGATCCAGAAATATAGCTGAGGCACAGTGTTAGATGCAGTAGAGGATATTCAAATAAATACAAGACAGTTTCTGTCTCTGTAGAGGCCTGCTTACGAACAACTGGGCTGGCTTTGTTCTCAGCAACAAGATGACTGATAGCTAAACTCTAACAAGAAGGATGAACAGGCCATTGCAATGGATGAACCTGTTTACAGCTCAAATTTACAGTGGAAAGCTGGGATTTTTTGAGATCATATGGTCCTAGAAACTGCTTTGGAAAAATGGCATGGCTTTGTCAATTTCCTTTGTGTTAGTAAGACCAACTACTGTTTACTGAGGATATTATGGACTGAATAAATACTCCATAGGCATTATTTCATTTGAATTTTTCATTTAAATTTAAAATTTAAATACTCATTATTTAATTATTTCATTTGATCAATAACTCCACGAGAAAGGTCTTATTTATTCCCACTTTTAAAAGGGAAAACTGAAATATGGAGAGGTTTAGTAGCCGGCTTTATGCCACATGGGTAAGAAGTGGTAGAGATAGAATTATTTCCAGAGGCTGCTGCTATCTAATATTAAGATATAACAGGTAAAACTCTGTTCCTCATCACAGCAGAAGTGGAAAGATTCTTCTGTTGTCAGGTTAGTCAATGATAATCATATTAGTTAGCATAGGTAAGGATGTGCTGCAGTAGTAACAAACCATCAAAACTCAGATGCTAAACCCAACAAAAGCTTTTTCTTATTCACCCTACATGTCCATATTGTATCAGCTACGGACTCTGCTGGGCTCTATTTTCACTCTGGAACCAGCATAATGGAGAAGTCACTGTCTGAAACATCATCAGTTGTGATGGCGGAAGGAAAGACCACTAGAATATGTATTAACAATTAAATGCTTCTAATCATAACTCATCTGTCTGCACTTGTCATGTGACCCACCCAGCCACACAGAAAGCTAGGAAGTATAGTTCTACCATGTGCCTTGAAGACAGAGAGCCAGGGATAACTGGTATCAGCATGATTACTTCAATAGATATGGACACCATATGACCAGACTTCCATCTCTGCTATTGATATGCTGCCAGCAAGTTCTTTCTGCTGGGGCCAGATTGTAGAGATCACCCAAATGGCAGCCAGGCAGGCAAGAACAATCTTCACAGTGCTGGCAACAAAGATGGTGCGGGGCTCAGTGGAGCAATGGGAAGAGTCAGGGACCCATGAAGAAGAATGATAAACGCTGTGGGCCAGGAATCATTTGATTACACTTCATGCATATTAACTTATGCAATCTTCACAACAACCCTGTGGGGTAGATCCAATCATCCCCATTTTAGAGATGAGAAAACTGAGGTACAAATGTTAAGTAAGTTCCCCAAGAAAAGATAGCTAGTAAGTGGCAATGTGGGATGCAATCGCTGGCAGAATAGGTCCAGAGGTTATGCCCTACAGAGTGTACTCATGTAGCCACTGAGTACATTCTCCTTCCTGCCTGTGGTCGCTGCTCAGAAAGGAATCTGAAAATCATATGCCTGTTTTCAACTTCATCTACCACAATGACTTTAACTCTCTATAGGGTGAAGTTCTTTTTCAAAGACACATCAAACTGTGGCATCTCTCTAACTGTGAAGATGAATGAGCGGCTCTTCATGTGTACCAGAGAAGACAGCCAGAAACCATAAGGTAAAATGCTAAGTGTGGCTACATGTGCCTCACTCTAAGTCAGTAAATACCTGAAGAGAATCACAGGCATGGCTTTATGGATTTGAATGATCTGTGTGTGTATAAACCTTGTTGATTCCGACTCCACTGGAAAGTATAAACACATCAGTGCCATAACCATTATGAACAGAAAAGGCACAGCCACAAGTAGATGCAGAAGCCAGCATAGAATTGACAAGGAGTTATTCCACTCACTTACCAAAAAGTGCCTCCCAAATCCTAACTCTTCCAAATGACTCCATTTCA
This sequence comes from Mandrillus leucophaeus, assembly GCF_000951045.1. Taxonomy (NCBI): domain Eukaryota; kingdom Metazoa; phylum Chordata; class Mammalia; order Primates; family Cercopithecidae; genus Mandrillus; species Mandrillus leucophaeus. Next base: position 2,848,284 of record NW_012101454.1, read on the forward strand.
TTGGTATCCTTAAAAATCCTCTCACCATATAGAAAAGTTACTCATTTATATCCATTTATATCTTTGTTCCATTTCCTTGCCCAATTCTTTTTTCTTGAGGTGGAGCTGTAAATATTAGATTTCATGATTCAAGTCTCTGGAATCCAGCTTTCTAAATTGTCTTACCCTGGTGGAAATGGGAACACCATAACCCACAGTCAGCTGTTATTCCTGTTGAGACTGACAAAAAGCATTTATTAAATGCCTCATAGTATATAGCACTGACCTGGGTGCTGCCAAAGTGTCAGGCCTGTGCACTATGCCATGTTCAGCTCAAACAAACTTTGAGGTCCTCCAAATACACAGCTAAGTAAATGTTTTGCCAGCTTTGAACATTTGCCACCAAATTACTTGCAAGACAAGGTCATTGCTTATTAAGTCTAGGCAAAATTTTTTAAAGTCAGAATGACCAGTGTTAACCCATTACCAACTGTATTGGTTTCCTATTGCCACTGTAACAAATCTTCATAAACTTAGTGGCTTAAAACAAGGCAAATTGATTCTTTTACAGTTGTGGAGGTCAGAAGCCTAAAACATGGGTGTTAGCAGGACTGCATCCCTTCTCAAGGCTTCAGGGGGTTCCTTGACTTTTTCGACTTCTAGAAGCCCCTCTCTCAATCCCTCCAGCCTCTTGCTTTGATCTTCTCAACTCCTTCTACTCACTCTGAGCCTCCTGCCTCCATTTATAAAGGCCCTGGTGATTGCTCTGGGCCCACCTACATAAACCAAGCTAATCTTCCCATCTCTACCTTCCTTTTTTTTTTTTTTTCTTGAGGTGGAGTCTCACTCTGTCGCCTAGGCTGGAGTGCGGTGGTGTGATCTTGGCTCACAGCAACCTTTGCCTCCTGGGTTCAAGTGATTATCCTACCTCAGTCTCCTGAGTAGCTGGGACTACAGGCGCATGCCACCATGCCCTGTATTTTTTGTATTCTTAGTAGAGATGGGGTTTCACTATGTTGGCCAAGTTGGTCTTGAACTCCTGAAATTGTAATCCATCCGCCTCGGCCTCCCAAAGTGCTGGGATTACAGGCATGAGCCACCACGCCTGGCCTCCCATCTCTACATTCTTAATCACATCTGCAAAATCTCTTTTACTCTGTAAGCCAACATGTTCACAGTATACAGGGATTATAATGTGGACTTTCTATAGGGGGTGAGGGGGACATTGTTTAACTTACCACAGCCACCAAGGTTTTTCTGATATGTGATAAGCTGTATAACACTTTATTCTAAAAATAATTATGTATGGACCAGGGAAGAATTGGAAGAAAGGAAAATATCCTGTGTAAAGATCATGGTTGAGAATGTCACAATGTGGTTGGTCTTTAGTTTTAGTATCTGGTGTCAAAGACTTACAGAGTTAATTTTTTTTCTACCCTTTTTTTTTTTTTTTTTTCCTGCTGTGGCTGTCATCTGCTTACCTGCACACCCAGGCTCGCTCTGTTGTCACTCCAGAGCTGGACATCTCCAAGTTTATCTGTTGCTTTGCGAAGGCCGGATGCTTACTCTCATGGATCCAGGGTCCTCTGGCCTGCTGAGCTGGGTTTCTCATGCTGGGTCTCCTCCCCCTTTTTATGCCATGCTTTCTTCCCACTTTTCCTCCTTGTACAGCAAACACTGCACAAACGTTGGGGTCCTATAAAAGAAGTTGAAGGTATTATCCTAGACCTTTCAGGTTGGCAGGAGGTGAGGAGGTGGGCACCTGTTCCACCTGGCCCTGTGTCTTCTCATTACTGGATTTTAAGCAGCCTCCTTGAGTGAGGTGGGGAAACCAAAAGCAGCGTAAGAGCAGGGGCTTCTTTCTGCTCAGTAGATCACCCCTCTCCCCGACCCCCAGGCCTCTTTTTAATCATTCCACCCCCTGGTTACCAGCTACCCAATCTGGGTGTCACTTATTCTTGCCTCCAGCACAAGAGGACTTGGTAACCTTGGTACATAATAGTAGCCTTTGAAAGAAAAAGCTACACATGAGGCAACTTGCAAATCCAAACTTTTCTGGGATGGGTGTGTAGTTGCAGGAGGAGTTCTTCCTTAAACAAAGGCAAATTTTCCAGTTACACCAGTTAAACTGGTTCTCACACCAAATATCCCAATGAAGAGTTCTTCTTCTGTGCCCCTGGGAGAGGGAGGCCCCTGAAAAGCATGGTGCGCATGCCTATGCCTGCCTTATGTTCTTAGGACCACATTCCCACCATTCAACAGGCAGAATTTAGCTAGGATGCCAGCAGGGCTTTTTGACGTGATCATGCAACTATCTGAGGAAACGTTGGAGCTGAGAGAGTCCAAGCCTGGTAAAAACAACATGCATCTGCACAACCTATTCTAGATTATAGGGCTGGGACTAGAGAGAGACCAGTGAGTTACTAACCCAAGGTGCAGATTTTAAGGGAGTACCACACAGTAATCAATTAATCGAGAAAATAATATTTCGATGAAAGCACTTTTTAAAAATCAAAACTAGTGCAAAATATCTACAGTAAACACAACATCAAATTTTAAAATAAATATTAGTAACAATGCCATGCTATACTATGAATTTGAGGCCAAAGGAAAAAAATTAGTAACACTAACCCAAAACATCACAAGTGTTGACGTTTTGATCATTATGGACTTTTATGCACTAATTTTTATTTTAAAATATTGCATTAAAATATCATTTATCTTGATTATGGGTTTTTTTGGGACCCCCTTTAATTTTGTGCCCCAAGGTGAGTGTCCAACTCGCCTCACTCTAGTGCCAGCCCTGTAATACAAAGGGCAGTTTGGAGGCTTTAACTCATTAGAGCCTTAAAACTCTTCTCTAAGGTGGACATGGCAAGTATTTTTACCTGCATGTGACAGTAAAGGAACTAAATCCCAAAACCAGAGGCACGACTTGCCCAGGACTACATGGCACATGGTGAAGATGAGATTAAAAATCAGGCCTGCCAACTCTGAATGTGGGGATCTTTCCATGACACCAGAGAGTCTCAATCTCCAGTGTACCAAAAAATAATCAGGAGACTTGTTAACATTCAGAGTCCTGAGTGCCAAGCACTGAGACTCTGATTCAGAAGGTCTAGGGTGGAGTGCAATAGTCTACATTTCATTTAACAAACATACTAGCTGATTTTGACATCAATGAGCTACCAGCCAGTTGGGGCAACTCTGTAAGGACTCCAGGCAGATGTCCCCAAGCTATGTCTGCAAGAGCTTGCTGTTCTTATCATTCACATTTCCTCTTGTAAGAAGATATCTGTACTTCATGTGGGTTAAAATATTACTTTATCTAGTAAGGGTAACCTCAGCTAATTAACAAATAGCAATCATCAACCCATTATCCCTATTGTTAACCAAGGGAGAGCATGGTCTTCTTAATCCACAAGACCAATATACTATGAGACATGAGAGAAGAAGAAAAATCTGAAAAATGAGGGACCACTCCAATTAGATGGGAGTCCTGAGCAATCGTCTGCTTTTGGGCACTGGGTGCATGGGATGAGCACCCCAAAAAGAAACGGAAAGGGACTTCAAAGACAAACTTGGTCTACTTAATAATTTCTCTTGTACTGGTTAGAAATGAGAAGTTAATTCTTTCTGTCAGGGTAGTTTCTAAATCTAGATCGAGTAAGAGAAAGAGTTGTAAGAAAAATTAGTACTTTTTACCTAGATGCTTGTGGAAATGGTACCTTAAGTTGACAATGCAATACTATGGCCATAAAGGCATAAGAGAAAGCTGAGCTGAATATGTGACTACAATGCAAGCAACTTGAGAAAGAATCTTGTCAATGCTGCCAGGGAAGCCTTTCTGCTTGAGGTCAGGAGCATGAAAATCAAGCAAACAAATAAAAATATTTAAATTGGATTCTTAAACCATTCATCTCTGAAAAAATAACATCTAATATTTTCTTTTGTATCAACTGCCAGCCATGTGGATTTTACCAAGGCTTTTCATCAAGGGGGACAATTTCCAGTTACCCCATCCTTAGTGGTTACTGTAGCCTCACATAGCTTGATTCTGGCAAAGAGCATAATTCCATGCCAAAATGAAATGTATTGGCCTGTTTTGTTCTTTGGGCTGTGGGTAAGAGTGGCAAAGGGAGCCAGTTTTCTAATAATTGAATGAAAAGAAGTTGGCCTCAATGAAGTTTTTCATCTGAGGTGTTCAGATTGCCCTCCTCTGCCTCCTGGGATGTGCGTACAGATACAATCTTAATGTAGAGTCTGGGTGGCTATAGACCTGAATAGCAAGAAAATTGTCAGGGCCACCCTCACATTTAAAAATAGTATGTCTTCAAAAATTGCACTTGGAAGATGATTGACTGTACACATACCTCCAAGCAACACCAAGCATGATGTTGAGGTTTTCAGGTGTACTGTCACTGTGCCGCCAGGAGAACACATGAACACTCCTCCCTTATTTTCTAAAATATGCCTGCCTATTGGTTTTGCTCCATTCTTGTTCACTGATTATTTTCCATTGCTCCCTGGATCCCCTATCAACCAGAACAATGGTTCTCAAACATTAGTGGCATCAGAATGACTTGGAGTGCTTGTTAAGCTACAGATTGCTGGGCCCTACCCCTAGAATTTTTAATTTGGGAAGCCTGTGTGGGGCCAGAGAATTTTCATTTGTAATAAGTTCCCAGTTGATGCTGATGCTAATGAAGACTTTGAAAGCTACCAATCTAGAATGATGGTTCTAAAACATTAGAATCACCTAGGGAGCTTTCATGAAAATACTGATGCCTAAGTTTACCCCAGGCCAATTAAATCAGACTGTTTGAAGATGGAGCCTATATTAGTTTGCTAGGGCTGCTGTAACAAATCACCGCAAACTGAGTGACTTAAAACAACAGCAATCTGTTCCCTCACAGTTGTCGAGGCTGGAAGAACCAATTCAAAGTGTTGGCAGGCCACCATCCCTCAAAGGCTCCTGGGAGGGGGCTGCTTGTAGCTCCAGCGGTGGCCAGCAATGCTTGGCCTTCCCTGGTTTGTAATTGTATCACTCCAGTCTCTGCCTCCACCTTCACATGCACATGGCCCGTGTGTATCTATGTCTGTGAGCCCTCTCCTCTTTTCATATGGATGACAACGACTGGATTTAAGTCTTACCCTAATCCAGTATGACCTTTTCTTAACTTAGGCCTTAATTGTATCTGCAAAGACCCTAATTCTGAGTAAAGTCACATTCTGAGGTTCTTGGTGGACATGAATTGTGCAGGGGTATTGTGAGGAGACACTGTTCAATCCTGTACAGAACCCTGACTTGACTGTAAGATCCCTGAGGGCCAGATCCATGTGTGTCCAACTGCCTTGAAGAGTCTGGAACAGAATGGGATGAAAAAAAATTTCTTGAATGGATGAGCCGTATACTCTCTACTTCCAATTCACAGTCATCACAACATTACAGACAAAAAACACTCCTCATTTGTCTTAAAAGCTTGTTAAACTAACTGCAGATTCCAAGGACTTTAAAGTGTTTATCTCTATGACTATTCAACTCTAAATTAAAGACCTTTTCCTCAAACAACAAAAGATATTGAAGGTACTTCTTTGTAGAAAGACCTGTATTCTGTTCCTCAGGGCATTTTATAGGGAACATACCTATAAATAGCCCAGATTACACACTTCTGAGAGCTTTTAATGATAAGAAACAATGTTTTTGAACTTCCCATTATGAACTGGAAATAATATTTTCACATGAAACAAAAATGCTAAATTACTTAACCGCCTCCCTAGAGTTTTAAGTTTTGTACAGTGTAAATGATTGTTTTCCAGGAATTAAGACCACAGGGGCGTCTGTTTAAAATGCCTGCGATGTAAAGCAGGAGGCAGGATGCCTGTCGTCTGAACTTCAGTTGGAGAGGTGATTATTCATGGGGTCGGCGTGGGGGTGGACTCACATGCAAACCACAAGCCCAAGCCACATGTGGTCACATTGGAAGGTGTGGTGTGGATTGTCAGTCAGTTGGAAATCAGAGCGAGTGAGGTTTATTTTGGATGAGGTGGCATCTCAGGATCACAATCAAAATTGTCCAGATGGCTTTATTTTGGATCCATTATGCCAATATTGGATATGGGGGAGGTTCTTTGAAGATCACTCTTTGAAGATCACTCTGTGACCCCCTGCAGTGGCAGTGGATACAGTGGAACATAAAACTGAACTCAGGATTAGGAGCCCTGGATTCTGGTCTCAGCTCTAGCACACAGGATCTCTGAGATTACTTGCAGTTTTTAAGTATACTGATGTGGGGTATACAAATGTAATGAATGTCTAAATTCATGTATCTCGCTTTGTGTTGCTGCATCTGCTTTACAGAGGTATCTCTTTTTTTCTTTTAAAGCAGAGAGGTTTGGTTACTTATTTAGATTTTTGGAAGTATTTTCTCATCAGTGGATTCTGGCTTTGACATCCTTTTTGATTAAAAAAATTTCTTCTTATATTAATCAGGAACATGATAATGTTTTACAAGTCATGAAAATATCTAAGTGTTTTTGTAACATTTATGATATTTTAAAAATTCTTTCTAACCACATGCTAATAGTTATGATAATTTCCAGTTTTCTTTCTTAACCAGAGGCAGTGGTAGCTTTTTAATGTGACATTGTCTTACTTCTACCTTGAACCTCCTTCTCTACCAATGAACTGAGAGGACTGAAATCATCAGGGCATTTCTGAGCAAACTGTCAACTTTCTGAGAACTTGAAAGTTTTCTCACGTCTTATTAGTTTATTTAGTCATAAAGATTCTTTAAGATAAAAACCAAACACAGTCAAGTGTATGTGACAGATGTTTCTGGGATTTGGGCTAGAGGCACAGGCAGGAAGGGAAGCTGCCAGACAAAGGCAGTCCCATATTTACTGCTACGTTTTCCTGTTTTTCAGTCTTTGCGTAAGGAAAGAGGTGCCCTTCCTGCATGAGCCAGGCACGTCTTTGCTCTCTGACAGCGGCTGCACCTCTTCTTTGAAGTTATTCTCTGGCATGAAAGATCCACAGTAATATATCTGAAGTCTAATTCTGTCCAGGGAAAAAGTTCAAACTAAAGGATAATTTTTTTAACTGTAAAGAAAATTGATATTTATGGAGCACCTACCAAGTACAAAAGGAGTGCTACATGTTATTTCTTTTAGTTCTCATCATCGTACCCTTTTATAGACAAGAAAAAGAGGCACACAGCTAGTAAGTGGCAGTTCCTAAGTTTGAATTCAGGTGTACAGATTCCACTTGTTTCTTGGAAGCCCTTATTTGGGTTGCCCTCAGTGTTTACATGGCCTTTTTTTTTATGACACTCATTTTTCTATTTGGAAATATACATAACATAAACTTAACCATTTTAGCTGTTGTTGAGTATAGATTTCAGTGGCATTAAGTACTTTCACATTGTTCTGCAACAGTCACCACCATTGTCTCCAGAATGTTTTCATCTGTCCAAACTGAACTCTGTACCCATTAAACCGTAACTCTCCATTCCTCTCTCCCTGCAACCCCTGATAAACTCTATCTACTTCCTGTCTCTAGGCATTTGACTACTACAGGTACCACACGTAAGTGGAATCATGCAATATTTGTCCTTTTGTATCTGGCTTATTTTACTTAGTATAATGCCCTCAAGCTTCATCCATGTTTTAGCATGTATCAGGGCTTCATTCCTTTCTTTCACTTTGAGACAGAGTCTCACTCTGTTGCCCAGGCTGGAGTGCAGTAGTGTGTTCACAGCTCACTGGAGCCTTGGCCTCCCAGGTCCAGGTGATCATCCTGTCTCAGTCTTCTGAGTGACTGGGACTACAGGTGTGCGCCACCATGCCCGACTAATTTTTTTTTTTTTTTGTAGAGACAAGGTTTCACCATGTTAGCCAGGCTGGTCTCGAACTCCTGGGCTCAAGCAATCCACCAGCCTTGGCCTCCCAAAGTACTAGGATTACAGGTGTGAACTACTATGCCTCGTCCATTCCATTTTAAGGGTGAATAACATTCGTGTGTGTGTGGGTGTGTGTGTGGGTGTGTGTGTGTGTACACCCCATTTTGTCTATTCCTTCATTCTTTAATGGAAATTTTGGTTGTTTCCATCTTTTGGCTACTGTGAATCATGCTGCTCTGTGAACATGGATGTACAAATATCTGTTCAAATCCCTACTTTCAATTATTTGTGCTGTATATTCAAAAGTAAGAATGCTAGAGCATTAGAACGTTTTGTTTGTTTTGAGATGGAGTCTCACTCTGCCTCCTAGGCTGGAGTGTGGAGTGTAGTAACGCAATCTCGGCTCACTCTAACCTCTGCATCCTGGGTTCAGGTGGTTGTCGTGCCTTAGCCTCCCGAGTAACTGGGATTGGAGCCACATACCCAGCTAATTTTTGTATTTTTAGTAGAGACAGAGTTTCTCCATGTTGACCCGGCCCTGCTGGTCTCGAACTCCTGACTTCAAGTGATCTGCCCACCTTGGCCTGGGATTACAGGCATGAGCCACCATGCCTGGCCTAGAATGTTATATATATATATACACACACACACACACACACATATATATATATGAATGTTAATTGAAGCTACCATACTCTCAAATACATTTTACAATTTTTTGAAAATGCATTTCCTATCCAAGTTACCAACTTTTTCATTTCTCTGGGTGATACCAGCGTTCTTCCAGCTTTCCAAGCTTGAGATCATGATGTCACCTTGGATGATTTACCAGTGCCCTTCTCCTATAGTCTGTCATATACTATTGTTTATTTCTTTAAAGTATCCTCAAGATTGGGCTATTTTCATTAACTCTGCCATAACCTCAGCCCAAGTCTGATCACTGTGGATCACTCCAAAGGCTGCTTGATACAGCTCCATGCTTCCAGACCGTTTCCTACCAAACCTCCAATATCATTGTCAGAGTGATTTTCCTAAACACCTGCTTCATCATGTCACTCCCCACTCAAGAATCTACAGTGACATTAAGTTCAAGGTAGTAAATGAATTGATTCCCTCTCATCTGTGCAACATTATTTTACATGTCTTCCTTGCCTTCTTCTCTACTGGAAGGGCTCTCTTCAGTGTTAGTCTCATAAGCCAAGCTATTTCCCTAATCTATGCCATTGCTTTCTACTCACCTAATCTCTCAAAACCATTTCCTATTGCTCTTCAAAACATATAGGTTCTCCCTTTATTTCCTACATTAGTTTTGCTTCCCCCTAACCACATGCTAAGCTTCTTGAGTATAGGATCTTTGTCCTGTACTTTTTGTGAGAATCCTAAGAGTCTGGACAGATATGTGCTTGCTGGCTCATGAAATAAGACAGAGTAACAGGAAGACACAAATTGCAAAAGGTAGAGACAGAGTTTATCAGAGTCCTTAGGAAGAAACTGCTTTACACCCAGGAAGAAATCTCTTGTAGTGGTTGTCAAATACCAGAATAGAAAGAGTTCAGCTTAAATAGTTCCTTATGCATCTTTTGCATTGTGGCGTACAAACTCGGGCCAGTGAATTTTCAAGGCAAAATGCTACCCAGGTGAGTCTGTTTCTCATTTTAAATAATTCTCAAAATATGTAAAATACTTAATAAGTGTTCCTGCTCTTCTCCTAAGCATTTTGATTACATGCAAACCCTAGAAACACAGCATTCTAAGAAATTTGAAATGTTCTTACTACTATAAATTTTGGGAGCTTTTCTCAAGTAGCTTTTTCGTCCAGTTAATAAAAAGATTTTTTTCCTTGAGAAGGGCTTAGGAGGAACAGTTTTACACCTTATAATAATTTCATAAATGGATAATTTGACACTAAGTTGGGAATACAAATCATTTTTCTGTAAGCAGACATGACATCCAGAAAGTTAACCCCAGAATCTGGCATGCCCTCCTCTTACATTAGCACATGGGTGTTAAAATCACAACATTGACCAATTCAAGTTTAAGACCAGAATATGTCACAGAAGGTCAGATAAGTGAGAGCTACAAAAACTCAGAGAGATAATGAGAGAGAAGGGGGTGGAGAGAGAGCAAAAGGAAAAGAGAGAGGGTGGGAGAATAGCACTGGAAGAATATTCTAATGATATTTCAAGCCATAGAAATATTGTGAAATTTTATGAATATGTCACAGAAGGTCAGATAAATGAGAGCTACAAAAACTCAGAGAGATAATGAGAGAGAAGGGGATGGAGAGAGAGTAAGAGGGAAAGAGAGAGGGCGGGAGAATAGCATTGGAAGAATATTCTAATGATATTTCAGGCCATAGAAATGTTGTGAAATATAACATTAATTAAAGGCAACCAGAATTTTTTGGTTATGAATAATGAATAAATAAAATCACGCAGCCAAATTAGCTCATTTCCATCTCCTATTTATAGACATTGTATTTAGATAGACTTTTTCACAAATAAATACCAAATGTGGAGCTAACATGACTGAAAGCATCTCTACTTTCTGTTCTCTTTCACTGCTCTTAGGTGAGTCAAATAAGCTCTCAGGGACTTTACTTCAAACTGACATTTTTCTAATTCCTGTTAATGCAATCTGTAAGGCAGACATTAACAATGCATTTTGAGGACTCCTGATAGTAGAGTGCTGTTCTAGCCACTACTGCAGTTATGAAAGTTAAAATTTAAAAATATCCACCATTTAATTAACAATACTCTATCACTGTCAGCACCAGAGGACCTTGAATAAACTATTGTTGTGGCTTGGTTGATAGACAGCTTGTCAGGAAATGATCAGTATTGGCCATGATTTAGGGCTAATTTCATGGATGTTTTCCAGTTCCCGTGATCTTCCTTTCCCCTCTTCCAAACAAAAGTGCTTCTGAAAATTTCTGTTTAACATCTTTCACTTTGAATAAAGAAAACACAAAACATACCCCTTGCAGCTGGTATTGGTGAAATTACTTCTCTGGAGAGACCAGCAGATGAGGGTCTTGTTTGAGAGGCACCAGGCAGAGGTTTCATTCTGTATCAGAGACCACACTCAGACCTGCAACCTGAGATCTGTCTCTCCCCCTCCCTTCACCTACCTACACACACATACACCATCTAAATGAACACAGATGGCTGGCACCCAGAGTAGGCATCTAGGAAAACAGCTGCAGGCCTCTCTGTTTGCTGTCATTTCATTGTACAAACAGACAGCCTTCGAGATGCTGGTGTTGTTTCTTGATCTGAGATCATTCTTGTTTGGAAGTTTACCCACTTCCTGTTGAGAAATACAGCAAAAGCATCAGAATACCCAGAGCTCGATTTGACTAAAACCAAACATTCATTTTGACTCGTTAGATAGTTAAAATCATAGTCATAGTACACTCAAGGTATACTAACTCATGTAGAGGATTATATTTAATGAAAGCCATATATTGAAACAATCCATGACAGTTCCTACCTGGCAATACATGTTCTTCCTTCAGAACTGCATAGCATCATCTGATGTATTTGTTTCTCTGTGTGAAATAAATTAATTATTCAAATGTAATATAAAAGAGTGTAAAGCCAAACGTCACAAATGCTGAAAAAACAATCTACATTTTTATACCTCCCCCCAATCAAATGGAACATATGTTTTCTCCTATTTATTTCTGTATAAAATATGTAAATAATTACCTGGATTTGGAGGACATAATTATGAAGAGGTTGATATCTAAAAGGTTATTACTGATTTATAGAACTCCCTAGTTTAATAGAAGACAGATTTAGGAATAAGAAAAAAATATTGCTTTCTCCAGGAACAATAAATGTTTCAAAGGGGAAACGTAAGTTTTAAGAGTAATTTTTATTAGACATATATACTACAGTTTGCGAATCTAGGAGGTGTTTCTCATTTGAATGATTTCTATGTAATAAAAATTTTGTAGAGATATCTCACACTTTGTAGTATATTTTATGTGTCTCAAAATGCAGTGATTAAATTTCATTTCAAGGGCATTTTTTAAAGTCTGAATTCCTCAGTTTCCCCTCATGGATTTATAATTCTCAGCCTGAAGATTAAATAACATATTAACAAGTATAAAATCTTTATTTAAGCAAGAAATTGAGCTTAATTCTCCCTGTCATGTGTGCATATTCTTCCTGGGTCTCCTATACACACACACTCTGTCATACACACACTTTCTACGAATTCATCTAATGTTAAACAATGTAATAATGCTTAATATTAGTATGATTCTGTGTAATAAAAATTAAACCTTGCACTGGGAGGATCTTAATACTTCAGCTTCATAGGTTGTTCAATTACAGTTGCAATGTATTTATGTAAGAGTAATCTAATTTTCAATATTCAGAGGATGGCATGGCTCAGAAAAAACAAAAGAAAATCAAATTTTTTTCTTTTAGGAAAATTTTAATTTACCAAGTCATTCACAAAATCCTTAATCACATCTTAAGCAGGATTTTAAATTATAGAAAGCTTCCTAACTTGTGGCTTTTCATAAAGATTGGCCCAGTGTCAATAATTCAAAGATCAAATGTTTTCAGGAGTGAAAAACAAAAAGAAAAAGAAAATGGTGCATGCTTAAATTGATACATGTATTTAATAACATCCTATAACCACATACACAAACCTGTACCGTCTGTAATGTCTCACATTTGTTACTCCTTTTAATCTGACTTACAGTTGAGGACCGCTTTATAAGTAAGACTGACTTTCAGACATAATAATAGCCAAAGACTTCAACTTCTGGCTAAGATGGAGTAACGTGGACTGGATTTATCCTCCCACCCTGAGCAACTAGAAAACCGGACAAAAAATGTGAAATAGCAATTTTTAGACATTGAACAGTAGGGAGCACAGGACTCTCATCCCTGAGAGAAGAGAAGCAAACAAGGTGAGTCCTATGATTGCACCAGTTTAATGACCAAAGTATTTCCAGACTGGGAAATGACAAAGATGAGGGAACTAACAGATGACGGAACTAACAGATGACGGAACTAACAGATGAGGACTTCAAACACTTATTATATTCTCTATGTGCTCAAAATTTTAGAGAAAACACAAGCCTTAAGAAGAGAGAAATGGAAAATATAAAAAGGATGCAAATAGAACTTTTGGAGATGAAAAATACAACATCTGTAATGAAGAGTAATAATAGCTAAAATTTAATGAATATTGACAAGGTGACAGACCCTGCACTGAGTGTTTTACATGCAGCACCTCATTTAACTACAGTCTTTCTCCTATAAAGCAGGTCTTACAGATGAGGGTGCCAAGGATTAGAAAAGATAAATAATTGTACATTGTAGAGCTGAAACCTGAAACCACACGGCCCGCCTGCTAGGCTCATGCTTTTAAGCAACATTCCTATTGTTTATAGCAATGCTTGCCATAAAATATAATTTAAAGAATGAACCTTATCTATAGATGGTTATTGAAATTCATAGAGAATCTCACTAAAAATGACACGTTGCTTTGTGTGGGTGTGCACGTGCACACGTCTGTGTGCAAGTGTGCACACACACGCTTGTGTGCATGATGTTGGTATAGATTTGCTAGAGATCAGATAGGTTTTTCTGAGAGTCTTATAAGGTTTGAGATGGAGAATGATTGAACTTATTTATATTCTGCTGTTTTCTCAGGAAGATACGATAGAGATGAATTGAGGGAAACTTGAAACTTAATGGTAGAACAAAACAATATGAGATTGTTCAGAGCTTTTATCTTGCTGTTAACGTATTCTGCAACTGATACCTCAAGTGTGCCAATAATAATAAGAAGAATATAATACTAGCTAAAGTTTATCAGATGATTGTTGTGTGTCCTGCTCTGCTAACATACACGTGTTACCACATTTAATTCTTTGAAATAGCTTCTATTCTTATTTATAGCGTAGAGGAGCAGCGAGATGTTACCTGAATTGTCCAGGTAACCCTGTAACCTTGACAAGGTTACACAAACAAAGGTCATACAAAGTATTTCTTATAGAGAATCATTCTTGAAAATGAGTTTAATAATAGTTTCTGTCCCATTATAACTTTTCTGTGCAAGACATTTATTTTAATAGTTTTTCTATAAAATCATTTTATATAAAGATTATTTAATAGACTAGTCTTAACTATAATAGACACTATCCAACTGATAAAGAATGAAAGCACATGGATTTTTCAAAAACCAAAATGTCTTAATACTCTGGTGTGAATACCTCAATGAAGTAATCATATTTGTTCTCAAAAGTACCTTAGCTTAAATAATGGGTTTATCCTGAGATTAAAATGTTTCAGCTTCACAATTTTTGAAGTCCACAGTTATGTCAAGAAATTTGTGTTCCTGAATAATGCCTACATACCTCATTCAGCCTAGTGTCCTCATACTAAGACTATTAGGCAACAACAGTTATCTGCCACCTTTTCATTACCTGCAAAGTAGGATAGAAAGTCCACTTGAGTGACCATTTCAGGTCACAGAATAAGTCATTAATAAAATTGAGACTGAGACGCTCATAAGTAGGTTATTGTTCTAATACTCCAACCCTTTATAAGAGCTACTTTTCACTCACAGAAAGTGAGTAGCCCTGTGCTGGGTGGCAGTTGGCTGAATGTGACTCACAGCGGGCAGGAGGGAACTGTGTGAGGGTTCCTTATGTGTCTTGAACAAAGCGAATCAATTTTATTTCAACAAGCATTCACTAAATGTGATGCTGTGTACATTCTAAGTCCTGATGCTATCCTACTACTAAGTCCTGATGCTATCCTAATTGTCTAAGCCAGGTGTCTACTTAACAAATAAACAAACAAGTCAGTTGTGCCTGTTTAAGTTCCAACTCTATCAC
>NW_012101454.1:2865221-2867752 GCF_000951045.1 Mandrillus leucophaeus
ACCTTGTCAGTCTGGCACCCCTTTGCAAATAGGAGTTTAAGAACCCTTTCCACAGATCAATTTTAGTATCCATGATATAAACAACACTGGACTAGAAAAAGAGAGGTGCAGCCACACACCCAGGGAAGTCTTGAGAATGCAGTGTCAGCAAAGGGGACACTGGCCTTCTGATCAGGCCTTAGTCTCTTTGGTAGCCGCATCGAAGGCAGGTGGCTCTCAGGGCCAAGTGGGTCCTCTTTGGATATGAAGAACAGCAGCATGTGAAAATGCTGTGATTTCACTATTTACTACTTGTGTTTTTCATGAGTTCAAACATTAAGGAAATATGTCTCATGAATGTACCTACCAAATAATCAAGTCTATATGAACTTCACTCAGGCCAGTCATCATACATCTTTTTTGGATCACAGACTGCTTTGAGAATCAGATGAAAGCTATGAACTTTCCTCCCAGAAAACTGCACGTATGTGTCCACCTAAGAATATTTGGTGCATATTCCAGGGGGACCTCTGAACTCCATAAATGGATTCCAGTTTAGAGATCTCAGCTTCAGTGCATGAAGGGATTTGAGGTCTTCACCACTGCTATTCCAACTTATCTGTGCTTCCTTATACTGCTTTAGTTTCTACTTAATTCTCAAAAAGCCCTTCATGATTATCTTTGCTGCAGATTCTTCTCATATCCTCTAGCACATGCTCCTAGAGAGGAGGTTAGATTTTCTTCTTGGCTCCTGGATTTCACTCCTTCCAGCTCCCTGTCAGGCCTGGACTACATTTGGCCATGGTCCTGAAAACCTTTCTAGCTCTTACCATCTTTCCTTCAAAATCCAGATCTTGTTCTTACTCCTTTTGCCACAGGTTTATATCTAGCTACAACTGGACTTTGTGAAAAAAAGTCTCCCTCTTATAATGAAATCCCAAAGAACCAAGATGTTACCATCAGTTAACCTTCACATATTACTGTAGCTAAAGACTATTGTGGTGCTCCTGCCATGAGATCAGACTTATTGAATATCATTAAAAGTTGGAATCAGACCTAAGGTCACTATTACCCCTGTGCACGGTCTAAGTAATGGCCAAGATTCTCAGTTATTGGGTAGAGCTAGTCTGTCCCCTCTAGTCCTGATTTACTCTTTTCTCCATCCTCCCTTGCCAGAGAAGTCTCAGTAGGTCTGAAAGTTACGACGACATCCAGAGTTGATGTTAAGTCCACTTCTCTATATGGAAATAAATAGTCAAGGCAGGTTTTAAAATGTTTTCTCACTGACCTTTAGTAATATTAACTCCTACTTAGCAAGGAGTGGATTTGAGCAACATATAATTGGCTAGCCTTCTTTAACTCTCTGATTTAGGGCATCTTAGTAGTATATAAACCTTTCACCAAAAAAAACCCCAATCGTATTTTGATTAATCATTAACTTGAGGCTAATGAAGATTGTTTCACAACGTTATTGAATTCAATGATGATAAGTACATCACTTAATGTTAAGAAAGACTAAAAACCATCCTAATGTGGTAGATATCAAGCTGCCATTGAGCACACTGAACTATTTTAACTAAAATGTGTTGGATGTTTAGTACATAATAGCTCAGTAAACATGTTATTATTATCATTATTAGGTGTGCCAAATATACTAAGGGCTTCATGTGAGTTATTATTTTTTAATACATTCAACTTTTACTTTAGATTGAGGTGGTATGTGTGCAGGTTTGCATAATGCCGATGTTTGGGGTACAATTAATCCCATCACCCAGATACTGAATATAGTACCCAATAGTTAGTTTTTCAACCCTGACTGTCTCCCTCCCTCCCACTTCTAGTAGTCCAAAGTGTCTATTGTTATAACCCATGTTTATTTCCATGAGTACCCCGTGTTTAGGTCCCACTTACAAGTGAGAACATGTGGAATTTGGATTTCTGTTCTTCTGTCAATTTACTTAGGATAATGGCCTCCAACTGCATTCATGTTGCTGCAAAGGACAAAATTTCATTCTTTTTAATGGCTGCATAGTATTCCATGATGTGCATGTGCCATATTTTCTTTATCCAATCCTATGTGGACTATTTTATTTAATTTTCAGAAATGCTCTCTGAGGCAAGCACTATTATCACCAGTTTAAAGTAAGCTTAGAGAGGTTAACCTGCTTAGGATCTTCAGTAGAGCCATAAATCAAATCCTGATTCTGGGGCCTAGGCTCTATACCACTGTAGTATATGCCATCTTTATTATACAGAAAATTTTCCTTGAAATATCCTCTCAAAGTAAATGCAGATCTTTAAATAAGGCCTTCGTTCACTTGCTGTGGATAGGTAGTGGCAGTCTGGAACACTGGTAAAGACTGCAGATCCTAGAGTGAGTCAGACTAGGTTTGATTCCAGGCTGTACCACTAACCAACTATAAGACTTATAGCATATACATTTAATTATCTGTGCCTCAGTTTTCTATTTGTAAAAACGGATCATGATACCTGTCTCACAAGCTTGTGAGAATTAACACATGTAAAATGTTTATAATATTTCCCAATGTACA
>NW_012101454.1:2867802-2870073 GCF_000951045.1 Mandrillus leucophaeus
TTATTATTTTTTAATACATTCAACTTTTACTTTAGATTGAGGTGGTATGTGTGCAGGTTTGCATAATGCCGATGTTTGGGGTACAATTAATCCCATCACCCAGATACTGAATATAGTACCCAATAGTTAGTTTTTCAACCCTGACTGTCTCCCTCCCTCCCACTTCTAGTAGTCCAAAGTGTCTATTGTTATAACCCATGTTTATATCCATGAGTACCCCGTGTTTAGGTCCCACTTACAAGTGAGAACATGTGGAATTTGGATTTCTGTTCTTCTGTCAATTTACTTAGGATAATGGCCTCCAACTGCATTCATGTTGCTGCAAAGGACAAAATTTCATTCTTTTTAATGGCTGCATAGTATTCCATGATGTACATGTACCATATTTTCTTTATCCAATCCTATGTGGACTATTTTATTTAATTTTCAGAAATGCTCTCTGAGGCAAGCACTATTATCACCAGTTTAAAGTAAGCTTAGAGAGGTTAACCTGCTTAGGATCTTTAGTAGAGCCATAAATCAAATCCTGATTCTGGGGCCTAGGCTCTATACCACTGTAGTATATGCCATCTTTATTATACAGAAAATTTTCCTTGAAATATCCTCTCAGAGTAAATGCAGATCTTTAAATAAGGCCTTCGTTCACTTGCTGTGGATAGGTAGTGGCAGTCTGGAACACTGGTAAAGACTGCAGATCCTGGAGTGAGTCAGACTAGGTTTGATTCCAGGCTATACCACTAACCAACTATAAGACTTATAGCATATACATTTAATTATCTGTGCCTCAGTTTTCTATTTGTAAAAACGGATCATGATACCTGTCTCACAAGCTTGTGAGAATTAACACATGTAAAATGTTTATAATATTTCCCAATGTACAGTAAATGTTCAAAAACACAAGCTCCTATTATTTGGGTTATGTCAAAATAGCCTAATACATTCTCCATTCCTTTATTTTCTGATGAATGAGTAAATTCTAGAATAGAAAAACTTCTCTAGCCAACAATTTCATGCTCAAATTCACTAATATGCTGCAGTAATTGATTCAACACATGTTTGAGTTCCTTCTACATGTAAGGCATTGTGCTTGGCACTGGCCATCTTGTTCTGAGGTAGGGACCAAATGAATGTGGAATGAGTTATATAACTTCACCATAAGCTGCATTCTATAATAGGTGATTGATTCTGTTTCAGTCTGAGAAATGGCTTGCATCTCTCAGTTTCTCTAGGGGCCCCTCCCTTTATCAGGCCAATCTAAGACCCAGCAGTGCTGATTCCCTTAAATAATGATTGGTCTTCTAACACCCAAGCATTGATCAAGTGCTGCATAAAATAACCTGGATGGTCAGCAACAGAATACACTGGTCATTATTTCTCTACTAGAAGCACAAGCTTATCTTTAGACATGCAGGGTCTCCAAAAAGGCTATGATCAGCTCAGTTGTTAAAAACATGCCTATTTAGTGAGTTGTTAAACTCTTTGATCCCCATTATAACCTCCAAGGACCTATCAATCTATATGCTATTCTGTTTTATAGTTATTATTATTTTGAACAATGAGAGTTTGGCGCCTGAGAGCTCTGGAACTCTGTGTCTGTTTGAATATAATAGCACAGACTTGAAAGTAAAAACCTGCTTGCTATTCTGAAAGCCTCTTCTTGCTGGTGGCCCAAGTCACCACTGCAACTTTTTTTCCCAGCAGGCAAAAAGCCATGATTACCTTTTGTAGGAGAAAAAGGATTAGTCTAGGAAAACTCACCACTTTTGTTTTCATCTCGGAGACTGCATATCATGAATTGCATAAGTCACTGAAATGAATAAATCATTGAGAGAAGCTAGTCAATGTCCCTGGAAGTTTCTATTTCATCTTTTCTTAGATGTCTGTTGTGCTGAAGTAACACAGGGTTTCCTAAACCTTAGCCTCATTTTTTATTTTTAGCATCAGAAAGACCCTTATTGACAGGGCCTTTATGAAGCATTAGAAAATTCCAGGGCCAATAGATATTCTGAACAGAAAGTGCTGACTTGAAAATTCCCTAAACTGAGGATTGCTGCCATTACAGCTGCGTGAGCACTGACAATAGTTGTTGGTAAAGTACGTGGGGTCATGGTTCACCATGACCTTTTCTTCAGCTAGAAGAGTATGGGATGACTGACCACAGATACAACCCAGATACTGTGGTACTGCCCAAGTATCCAGTTCACAGAGATCCTGCAGTGCTCACAGCTGCTCACTTCCTATTGGGTTGGCCATGGAACCCATGGGTATATG
>NW_012101454.1:2870123-2882571 GCF_000951045.1 Mandrillus leucophaeus
TGCAGGGTCTCCAAAAAGGCTATGATCAGCTCAGTTGTTAAAAACATGCCTATTTAGTGAGTTGTTAAACTCTTTGATCCCCATTATAACCTCCAAGGACCTATCAATCTATATGCTATTCTGTTTTATAGTTATTATTATTTTGAACAATGAGAGTTTGGCGCCTGAGAGCTCTGGAACTCTGTGTCTGTTTGAATATAATAGCACAGACTTGAAAGTAAAAACCTGCTTGCTATTCTGAAAGCCTCTTCTTGCTGGTGGCCCAAGTCACCACCGCAACTTTTTTTCCCAGCAGGCAAAAAGCCATGATTACCTTTTGTAGGAGAAAAAGGATTAGTCTAGGAAAACTCACCACTTTTGTTTTCATCTCGGAGACTGCATATCATGAATTGCATAAGTCACTGAAATGAATAAATCATTGAGAGAAGCTAGTCAATGTCCCTGGAAGTTTCTATTTCATCTTTTCTTAGATGTCTGTTGTGCTGAAGTAACACAGGGTTTCCTAAACCTTAGCCTCATTTTTTATTTTTAGCATCAGAAAGACCCTTATTGACAGGGCCTTTATGAAGCATTAGAAAATTCCAGGGCCAATAGATATTCTGAACAGAAAGTGCTGACTTGAAAATTCCCTAAACTGAGGATTGCTGCCATTACAGCTGCGTGAGCACTGACAATAGTTGTTGGTAAAGTGCGTGGGGTCATGGTTCACCATGACCTTTTCTTCAGCTAGAAGAGTATGGGATGACTGACCACAGATACAACCCAGATACTGTGGTACTGCCCAAGTATCCAGTTCACAGAGATCCTGCAGTGCTCACAGCTGCTCACTTCCTATTGGGTTGGCCATGGAACCCATGGGTATATGTCCTTTCTGTTTTCATTTCCCTGCTGCAGGTAGTAGTTCTTAAAAGTTCAGGAGGAAAGGATTGCCTTTAAGGGTCTGACGAAGCTTGCACTTTCTTCTTATACATATGCACATATGGAGAATATCTTGATTACAACTTCAGGGAATTTGAAAACTTTCTGAAGTCCATGTCAGCACCCCCTGGGGTCCAAACATCACAGGTATGCTGTTTGAACAAGTACAGTTCCTGGAATTTATTTTTATGGTTTTCACATCATATCCTTTCCTAAAGTGACCCCTTTTCTTATAGAATCTGCAACTCTTGTCTTAGAAAAACTACAAGCAGAGACTCCGAAGCAAAGCTTGATGTCTAAATTCCTCTTTCCCACTTTATTTTTCCCCAGTTAGATTTTTTCAAAAACTTTTTATTACAGAAAATTTCAAACATATAAAATAGTATAACAAATCCCCATGTGCTCATGAACTGATTCAACAATTACCAGCTTATGGCCAATTTGATTTCATTTATGTCTGTACCTCTCCTCATATTACTTCATCAATTAGTTACTGAAGTATACCATACGTTCTTTCCTTATTATCTTGAATCAAAACCTATATACTAATCCTTTTCTAAATACCTTATTTACATAAGAAATCATGCAAATTATAAGAACAGCTACAGTACCATTTTCAAACCTAAAAAAATCAAGCAATTCCTCATATTATCATACAGTGTTCATATTTCCAATGATCTCATAAATGTCATAAAAGTGCTTTAATGGTGCATTTGATTATATCAGAATTCAAGTAAATTTTCCATGTTATGATTTCTTGGTATGTTTCTGAAGTCACTTTTAATCTATGAATTCTCTCTCCCTTTCTTTCTGCTTCTAATTTACTTGTTGAAGGCACAGGTTGGTTTTCCTATAGAATTTCCTTGAGTTGGGGTTTTGCTGGTTGCATCCCCATGTGTAGCTTAATAGATTTCTTGCATATGTTTTTCTTCAGACTGTATTTCACATAAATTATTAGCTGGACCTAGAGATTTCTTGGATTTAAGTTTGATTTGCTTGTTGAGGCTATTTCATCAAAGTAGTGGTAGTTTGTATTTCTATCCGGAGTTATCTCTCTTTTATTTATTTATTTTTTTTTTGAGACACAGTCTCACTCTGTCCCCCAGGCTGGAGTGCAGTGGTACCATCTCAGCTCACTGCAACCTCTGCCTCCAGGTTGAAGAGATTCTTCTGCCTCAGCCTCCCAAGTAGATGAGATCACAGGTGCACACCACCACGCCCGGCTAATTTTTTTGTATTTTCAGTAGAGACAGGGTTTCACCATGTCGGCCAGGCTAATTTCGAACTCCTGACCTCAGGTGATCCACGCACCTCGGCCTCCCAGAGTGTTGGGACTACAGGGGTGAGCCACTGCACCTGGCCTTATGAAGAGTTATCTCTATTTGTGAGATATTTGTTAGCAGCTATTGTTAATCCATTAGTTCATGGAAGGTTGTAAAATAGTAATATTATAATTCTATCATCTCTTCTTTATTTATTAGCTATAACACTATTCAAAGAGCTATTTTCTTTCATTTCCTATTTTGTTACTCTTTTAGTCTGTTTTGGCTGCTATAACAAAATACCATATACTGGGTGGATTATAAACAACAGAAATTGATTTCTCACATTTCTGGTGGCTGGGAAGTCCAAGATGAGAGTGTCAGAAAATTCAGTGGTTGGCGAGGGTCCACATGGTAGAAAAGGAGAGGAGTCTTTCTGTGGTCTCTTATAAGGGAACTAATCCAAACTCTTGAGGGTGGAGGCTTCTTTACCTAACCACCTCGCAAAACCCTCGCCTCTTAATACCATCACCCTGGGAATTAGGATTTCAACCTGCGAATTCTAGAGGTACACAAACATTCAGACCATAGCAGTTACCCATTGGCATATAATATATAGGGAAGGTGGGATAAATACTTGATTCTTTCCCTTTGTTTACCTATTTTCAAAATTATGAGTTGGCTTGCATTCTCCAAAGGTGACCATGGATTTAAATATATTTGATCAGTTTTAATCCATTGCAGTTTTTATCTGAATTGATGCACTACTTATCCTATTTCTGGTCATTTGAAGCCTCTTTATTTTGGTTCCTGAGTCCTTTTGAAATGACCATAGAAGTCTTTTGATAGTTTACTTGATATCTATAGGACAAGATGTTCCCAGGTCATCTTGTATATTTCTTTTCACAGAATCAGCCACTTCTCCAAAGACCTCTGGTTCTTTTCAGAGGGAACTTTTATTTGGACACATTAATCTTACTTCTGGATGTGTTCATTGATTAAGGCAAGTCTGGATATGGGCTTTTAACATTCTAATAAATTAATTGGTAAGAATATGTTTGGAGTACTGATTAAATGATAAGACACACCTATCTTTTCTGTGATGTAATTAAAATATTATGGCCTTTTCTTGGTCATTACATATGCTAAATTTTATATGATCGTTATATTCTAGACACACTGTTAGAAAACCTCAAAATGTCACCTAAGGAAACTCCAAAATTTAAATGTCAGAGGATGGTCCAGTCCTATGTTATTACAAATGCTATTATCAGGTAATGGATCCCACTTATTAAATGTATTTAATATACTTACAACATCTAGTGATGCTGTTGAGAACTGCATCTTCAACAATTCTACAAGGTCAAACAGAGCCTACCCATTTGGGGATTTGCAATTAGATAGAAGGGATGACAAGGGAATTAGGAACTTGCACATGTAATGGTAAGCATTGAAAAGTGGTACGAATATCTGATAAAAATTCAAGAACAATGTTGAGTACAAAAGATATATATGGAATAAATCAATGCTTATAAATTTTAAAATACTGAACAGTATTGTATATTAGTTCAGGATGCACACAGATGCAATTAAAACTTAGAAAATGAACAGAAAAGATTCACCACTTTGGACTACTGGTTACCTCTTAAGAGAGAGACAGGAAGAGAAAGAAATGAGATCAGGGAAGGGTGCCAAAAGGACTTAATTACACCTGTGATACTTTACCTCTTTATTTAAAAAAAAAAAAAGATTAGAGGAAAAGATAAGAAAAGACAACAGAAAAAGTATGAAAGTCTCTGAATATATGAAATATAGTAAGCAGTTTGACTTGTTAAATTATGTGGTATATGGCAAAGCAGTAATTTTAAGCTTTCAGCCGCTTGCCTGCTCCATTTTTTAAGATAAAGAATATATGTAATGTTTTCAAATGTGTATGTATGTATATATCCATATAGTTGAGAACTACTAAACTGCCTGAGTTCTGTGGCAGTATTCAGGTCAAGGAACCATGGGTCTTTATTTTTGCCAATAATATTTTATTGCTATAAAAATTACTAAGTGCTAACTCTATCTTGAATCACTCAGCATATAACTGCTGGAACACAGAAGGAACAAAAAACACAACCCCAAACAGCACATTCTGGCCAACATAACCAGTCTCCAACCTTCTCCTTTCAGCCTCTTTGCCAACATGACCTAGGAAAAAATTAAGATTTACCCAGGCAAGATGACCATTCTTAGTCCCTTTCAGCCCAATGCTGGACCTCTTCAGTGATGCTCTTTCTAAGGGGGAAGAATGCTGTGGATGATGGCTAGATATCCTTAGTCTTCTGGCACTTTTAATTGTGGATTTACCTTCTTCATTCCCTACCATCCTCTTCCTCCTCGTGAGGTTAGATGAGGCAGAAGAGTGTCCCCATGGATGTGAAATCAGCCTGGACATCTCTTTGCTGAAAGTGGGGATGACAGCAACCCAGAAATGCAAAGATCTCTAATTCTCAAGGAAATCGCAAGTTTCCTTGAGAGGGCCTCTCAGAATTCTCAAGAGAAAATTCTGCTACCTACCTACTTGATAGGATGGGATGCATTGAGAGCAGTTTTCAGTTCACCCAGAATCCAATGCCACAGATCCCTGGGACTCTTGCAGTTTTCCATTCTGTTTCCTAGTTTACTTTTTGTGTTCTCTATAACGCTTCACATATTTCTCCCCTTGTCTTAGTGTATTTTAGAGGAATATTTTATGTTAGAAATATTTTATATGAAACTCAAGCTGGTGTAGGTATGAAAAAGAGGGTCGTATAGAAATGAAGTGAGTCTCTACAATCAGGAAATGAATGAAATAAAAGCAGATAAGAAAAAGAACAAGATTAGGAACAAGAGAATGAGAGGTGCTTAGAAATAGAAGAGTGAAGATTCAGGGGGAATCAATATTCTCTGTAAGTTTTTGAAAAATAATAAAATGTATTTATGTATTGCTCATATGATACAAATTTAGTACAATTTATTAAGAAATAGGGAAGATGGGGAAAGATAAGAGAAATAGATGGAAAGAAGAGAGACAACGATATCATAACAATGTAGTAAAACACTTCTGGTGGCAGGACAGGGCAGGAAGCAGTTTGGGGTCAACAAGAACAGTGCAATTACAAAATACTCCACTCATGTATACATGGCCTAAGTGATGAAGCCAAGAATAAAACCCAGATTTCCCGATTCCTGGCCCTGGGCCTTATGTATTAAATCATGTTGCCTCTGCTGTCAGATAATCATCTTGCATCTGGAACATAAATACAGCCAATTCAAATATGCATCTTGATCTTATCATGTGGTTAGCAATCCACACTGTTATTACTGTCAATAGGACTGCATCCCATTAATACCATGTTCACTTTTTGGCTACAGAGCTAGTGGCATAAGGTGGATAAATAAGTATAGAATGTGGTCAAAGAAAATCACCCTCATTCCAAATACCACAAGATATAAGAGGAAGCTCCCAGGTAGTGCTACTGTGCAGAATCTTCAGGAAGCCACATGGAAAAGCTGGGAAAATTTATTTTAAATAAAGACGTATTCGGTAATACATCTTTATTTGATAACTCTAAATAGGTGGGATTTGAAAAAGTGTAATGATTTGATTATGAATCTATTTTTAAATTAAATGACAATTTTTACTATAAGAGACACAATCTTTTTTTATTTTTTTATTTTATTTATTTTTTTTTTTTTTGAGACAGTCTTGTTCTGTCCACCCAGGCTGGAGTGCAGTGGCACAATCTTGGATCACTGCAACTTCCATCTCCCAGGTTCAAGTGACTCTTGTGCCTCAGCCTCCTAAGTAGCTGGGATTACAGGCGAGCGCCACCATGTCCAGCTAATTTTTTTTTTTTTTTTTTGTATTTTTTAATAGAGACAGGGTTTCTCCAGGTTGGCCAGGCTGATCTTAAACTCCTGGCCTCAAGTGATCCAACTGCCTTGGCCTCTCAAAGTGCTGGGATTACAGGAGTGAGCCACCACTCCCAGTCAAGAGACACCATCTTTTCTATCATCTGTGCTCAGGTAAAATTGCCAAAATCCCCATTTACATTGCTTAGATTTCCTTTTCACATTAATAAGCACTAGCTGTTACAAAGACTGGAGGATTGATTATCAGAATTAGTTGTTTGATGTATGATGAGTTATCAGTGTCAATGTGGATTTGGACATTGAATCAATGGAAGAATAAACTCTATAGCTTGTGCTTCTCCAAATGCATGGACCTCATGTTCAAAACGCCGGATTTTCTCAACAACCTAAACTACAATTTGGACATCCATGTTCATAGCAGCATTATTCACAATAGCCAAAAGGTAGAGGGAACCCAAGAATCCAAGAATGGATAAGTGGATAAACAAAATGTGACATATACATACAATGGAATATTATTCAGCCTTAAAACGGAAGAAAATTTTGGGGCATGCTACAATATGGATGGACCTTGACAATATTATGCTAGGTGAAACAAGTCATATGCAAAAGGAAAAATATTGTATGATTCCATTTAAATGAGGTATCTAGAATCTAAGGCAAATTCATAGAGACAGAAAGTAGGATAGTGGTAGCCAGGGATTGAGGGAGGGGAGGAACAAGAAATTCATGTTTAATAAGTACAGAGTTTCAGCTGGAATAGATGAAAATGTTCTGGAGATGGATAGTGTTGATGGTTTCACAAAAATGTGATATACTTAATAGTGCTGAACTATATATTTTAAAAATAGTTAAAATGATAAATTTTTTGTTATATATAAATTACCAAAATAAAAACCACTAAACTAGATTTTATCAATCACTTTTAATTTAAATATATTGTATACACCCTTGGGTTTCCACAGGAAATTTGACTTAGTTATTTCTGATATTGATATTCACATTACAATAGTTTCTTGATAGGTGCATCACCTCTGAAGTACAGTCACGTATCACTTAACAACAGGGATATGTTCTGAGAAATGCAATGTGTGTGATTTTGTCATTGTGCAAATATCATAGTGTACTTACACAAGCCTAGATGGGATAACCTACTACACATCTAGGCTATATGATTTAGCTTATTGCTCTTAGGCTACAAACCTGTACGGCATGTTACTATACTGAACGCTACAGGCAATTGTAACACAATGATTATATATTTGTGTATCTAAACATATCTAAATATAGAAAAGATACAGTCAAAAGACAGTATCATAATCTTATGGGACCACCATCATATATGTGGTTCATCACTGACCAAAACATGATTATGTAACAAATGACTGTACTTGCTTAAGCAAAGGAAACCAAACCTAATCTACCTCAAAAGAGAAGCTGTAGGTTGGATCAAAGTTGGTACAATCTGGTGTAATCCGGATTACCACATAGCATGCCAATATCCGGAAAGGTAAAATTAACACGATATAATGTTATAAAATAAAGTCTGCTTTTGAAGTTAATGCCTGAAAGCGCTATTTCTGAAGTTCAAAGGAGAAGCTCTGCAGGTGGTCATTGCAAATAGTTTAATCCTCTGGCTGCAGCTATATGCGTCTCTTCTCATCAATCCTCCTTCGGGATCTTTTTGGATTTAAAAGATTATTTGGATGAAATTATGTCCTAAAAGCTGATTGACCCTCAGTAACTGCATAAGCTAGAAGGGCTGTCATGAAGAGATTGCCTCTCCTAGAGAGCCTCGCTGCCCCTGCAGTCACTGGAACCACCATCAGACTAGGTTTGATATAGGCTGAGGAAGGCTGACAATATCTTGTGGTTTTGATTCAAGCAAATGTCCTTGGTAGAGTCTAATCACTGCCTGAGAGTGTTATTTGAGAAGATATGAATACTACCACCTCAGGAATTAGCGAACAAATAGAATCACAGTTTTTAGAACTTAACCAGTCCTCAAGGAATAATGTGGTGATGTCCTGACCACAGATTCATTCATTCTTTCCGTCAGTTATCCAATTGTTATGAATCACCTGCTCAGTATTTAGGCACTGTGCTAGTCCAATCGAGTGGAGAGAAAATGACTGCCATAAAAACAATATAATCAGTTTAAGAGAGGCATACAATCTTATAAAGATGCCAAGAGAGAGATTCTTTTTGATTGAAGAATTATGAAAAGTCTTCATAGAGATGGACACTGAATGAGGAGAGAGTGTGAGAAGTCTATGCTAGCATGTCCAATAAGGAAGAATGTATGGTGTTTGTCCAAGGATTAGCAAACACACCTGTTGGACTGATGTATATAGCACAAATTGGAAGAGGAAATATGGCTAGAAATTTAGGTTGGAATATAATATAGAATGTCATATTGAAGATTTTGGGGGAAATACACAGTATTTGTGAAAAGGGGAGTAATTACAACCAAAGGATACCCAGGTTCTTACATCAAAGAGCACCTAAAAATGGGGTTAAAATTGATGGTAGCATGGAGAGTAAGTGCATAAAATGGACATAACTTTTTAAAATAAATAGTATTCTTTTTTATTGCCTTCTCACTGGATCACTCAGTCTGTCCACTGATGTGAACATCACATGTGGAACCTACTGACCATTGCTTTCACAAAACTTCCTTTAAAGCAGGGTTTCTCAACATTTTAAAATGCATACAAATCACCTGACATTCTTGCTAAATTTGAGATTCTGACACAGTAGTCTGGGGTGGGGCCTTAGATTCTACATTTCTGAAAAGCTTTGAGGTACTGCTGCTGCTGTTCCATGGGAGGGCATTTTGGTTAGCCAGACTTTAAAGTCTTAAGTTTTCACAACCATTTCATCAAAAGACACAGCTTTTGGAGACTGTGCTCCTGGGGCACATAACCATTTCTGCTGTACCCACAACTGCTTCCTGTCCCCTCTCCTAGCCCAGGATCACCATTATTTAAGGCCCATATCAGGGAAATGAATTGGGTTTTGATAGAGTAGGGAGAGCCTGACATTGGGGGCTGCAGTCTAGGTGAGATGGCAAAGGCCTCTTGATGAAGAGAAACATATATAATGTGGGGTGCTTGGAAGAAGTAAGATTCTTCTGACTTATGGTATAATCCATCTGAGATTTATAACAATTTTTAAAATTAGATTAGCAAGCCCACACGAGCTACTAAGCTAATGAGCCCTCACCACCTGCCTGTTCCACCTCTGGTTGCAGGTAGCCTGTGAACAGGCTTGGATCAATTAGTCAATATAATTGAAGCCAAATGTAATTAATTATATAATTTCTGGCTGTCCAAGTTTAATTCACTAAATCACATTATGAAACTAGGGCATTATGAAGGATTAGTGAGAAAAAGGAAACAGGCTTGAGTAAAGCTCTCACAGGAGCTATAATGCATGTATTATTTCTTGACCTGCTATCATTAGGAGTGAAGCAGAGACTCTAAACTCCCACTATTATTGATAAAAAATCCATGTGTCTTGTACACTCATGGGTTTGTGATCCAGTGTCACTAGTGTAAAAGCATAAAAAGTCTGTTATACCTGATGGGAGGGGTCACTGGGTAGGAGAAAGTTCAGGAGAAAGAGTCAGAAAGGCTGCTCACATTTTGATATTTACAAAGAAACATAGAAGGGAGGCAAAGAAGTTGATGTGGGAGTGAAGAGCATAAACCACGTTTTCTTAATTGCTTTCTTTACGTAATTAACACCATGGATTGAATTACACACTGTCCCTCCCATATACTGAAGTCCTCATTCCCAGAACCCGTGAGTTTGATCATACTTGGAAATAGGATCTTTGCAGATGATCAAGTTAAGATGAGGTTATTATGATGGGTGCCAGTCCAGTATAACTGTGTCCTTATAGAAATGGGAAGTTTGGATAGAGACAGATACACAAGGGAAGAGGATGGGAAGATACCAGAAGAACACCATGTACAAGCAAATGATTCCTATGGCTGCTTGCAGCTAAGAGAGAGGCATGGAATGGAGTGTCTCTTATAGCCCCAAGAAGGAACCAACCCTGACAACACCCTGATTTCAGATTTCTAGCCTTCGAAAATGTGAGGCAATAAATTTCTGTTGCTTAAGCCACCCAGTTTGTGGTACTTTCTTATAGCAGCCCCAGGAAACTCATACAAAAAATATATGATTGTTATTTAAAAATCCAATACTAGAGAAATATAAAGTACAGAAATAAAGGGGGAAATTTTGTCCTTATCTGATAGCATTAGGGGGTTGATATGTTTCTCTCCAAGTCTTTTATCTATTAGTATGTATACAAAGAGTGTATAAAGTACAGAAATAAAAGGGGAAATTTTGTCCTTATCTGATAGCATTAGGGGGTTGATATGTTTCTTTCCAGGTCTTTTATCTATTAATATGTATATAAAGAATGTAGGCTGGGTGCGGTGGCTCACACCTGTAATCCCAGCATTTTGGAAGGCTGAGGTGGGCAGATCACTTGAGGTCAGGAGTTCCAGACTAGCCTGGTCAACATGGCGAAACACCCTCTCCACCAAAAATACAAGAATTAGCTGGGCATGATGGTGTGCACCTGTAATCCCACTTACTCGGGAGGCTGAGGCAGGGGAATCACTTGAACCCAGGAGGTAGAGACTGCAGTGTGTGGAGATCATGCCACTGAACTCCAGCCTGGGCAGCAGAGCAAGACTCTGTCTCAAAAAACATTTTTGTTATAAAAATGTGATTACACCATAGATATTACTAGGCAACAGTACTATAGTAATATTGTTACAATGGATACCACTCTGAAGCTTGCTTTTTTTCATTTAATAAATATATTGTGGACATACTCCCATATCAGTTCATACAGATCTATTCTTTCATTAAAATGGCTACATAGATTTTATTTTATAGATTTATCAGATGATTCATGATATATATTTGGGGAAAGAAAAATTACTATTACAAGCAATGTTGTCACAAACATATTTATTCAAATTTCCTTACGCTCTTCTGAGAGTGTTGCTCTAAGATAGATTATAGAAGTGGAATTACTAAGTCAAATGTACTTGTGCTTAACATCTTGAAAAAAATTGTCAAATTGTTCTTTAAAATGTAGCTATTACCTATTTATTTATTTATTTGTTGCAAGAAATAGAGTCTTGCTATGTTGCCCAGGATAACCTTGAACTCCTGGGTTAAGCGATCCTCCCATCTTAGGCTCCCGAGTAGCTATGACTACAGGCACATGCTACCACACCCAGTTGCAACTACCTTTTCAACATCATACTGGAAGTTCTAGATTATGCAACAAGACAAGAAAAGGAAATAAAAGATATACAGATGGGAAAGAAGAAATAAAACTGTCTTTATTCACAGATGACATGATTGTCTCTGTAGAAAATCCTAAGTAAAGACCAAAAAAACTCCATAATAAGTGATTATAGCAAAGTTGTAGGATGTGAGATTAATATACAAAAGTCAGTCACTTTCCTATATACCAGCAACGAACAAGTAAAATTTGAAATTAGAAACACGATACCATTTATGTTAGCACCTCCAAAAATGGAGCACTTAGGTATAAATCTAACAAAATATATACAAGATTTATATGAGAAAAACTACAAAACTCTGATGAAGGAAATAAAAAAGATTGTCTAAATAAATGAAGAGATATACCATGTTCATAGGTAGGAAAACTCAATTATTGTCAAGATATCAGTTTTTCTCACCTGATCTATACCTTCAATATAATCTCAATCAAAATCACAGCAAGTTATTTTGTGGATGTTGACAAACTGTAAAATTTATATGGAAACGCAAAAAGACCCAGGATACACAACACTTTATTGAAGGAGAGCAAATATTACCAACCTCAAGACATATTATCAAGCTGAAGTAATCAAGACACTATGGTATTGGTGAAAGAGTATGAAGAGATCAATGGAACAGAACAGAGAGCCCAGAAAGAGCCCCACATAAATATAATCAACTGATATTTGGCAAAGGAGTAATGTCAATACAATGGAGAAAATACAGTCTTTCAACAAATGGTGCCAGAACAACTGGATATCCACATGCATAAAGGATATCCACATGGGCAAAGGATATGAACAGACACTTCTCAAAAGAAGACATTTATGCAGCCAATAGACATATGAAAAAATGGTCATCATCACTGGTCATCAGAGAAATGCAAATCAAAACCACAATGAGACACCATCTCATGCCAATTAGAATGACAATCATTAAAAAGTCAGGAAACAACAGATGCTGGAGGGGATGTGGAGAAATAGGAACACTTTTACATGGTTGGTGGGAGTGTAAATTAGTTCAACCATTGTGGAAGACAGTGTGGC
>NW_012101454.1:2882731-2889526 GCF_000951045.1 Mandrillus leucophaeus
AGCTGGAAACCATCATTCTCAGCAAACTATCACAAGGACAGAAAACCAAACACCGCACGTTCTCACTCATAAGTGGGAGCTGAACAATGAGAACATAGGGACACAGGGAGGGGAACATCACACACTGGGGCCTGTTGGGGGGTCAGGGACTGGGGGAGGGATAGCATTAGGAGAAATACCTAATGTAAATGACAAGTTGATGGGTGCAGCAAACCAGCATGGCACATGTATACCTATGTAACAAACCTGCACGTTGTGCACATGTACCCTAGAACTTAAAGTATAATACAAAAATCTTTTTTTAAAAACAAACAAAAAAAGAAACTAAAGACCTTATATACGTCACAAAAATTCCTCAAAATGGATTTATAGACCTAAATGTAAAGTGCAAAAGTATAAAACTCCTAGAAGATACCATAGGAAAAAAATCTAGATAACCAATGATTTTAGAGATATGACACCAAAAATGTGATCCAACAAAGAAATAATTGATAAGTTGAACTTCATCCAAACTAAAAATTTCTTCTCTGCAAGACAGTCTCACAGATGAAAAGACAAGCCACAGGCCACGAGAAAATATGTTTTCAAGAGATATATCTGATAAAAGAGTGTTATCGAAAATAGACAAATAATTCTTAAACCCATTAGTAGGAAAACAACCTAATTTTAAAAAATGGGCCAGAGACCTAAACAGACACCTCAGTAAAGAAGATATTCAGATAGCAGATAAGCATATGAACAGATTCTCCACCTCATATATTACCAGGGAAGTGTAAATTAAAACAACAGTAGGACACTACTACACACCTATTAGAATGACTAAAATCCAGAGCACTGACAACAGCAGATGCTGGTGAGAGTGTGGAGAATCAAGAACTCTCATTCATTGATGATGGAACTATAAAATGATACAGCCACTTTGGAAGACAGTTTAATGCTTTCTTACAAAACTAAATATACTCTTACCATAGGCTCCAGTAATCACACTCTGGTATTTATCTAAAGGAGTCAAAAACTTATATCTACGCAAGAACATGTACATACATGTTTATAGCAGCTTTATTTATAATTGCCAAAATGTGGAAGGAACCAAGATGTCCTTCAGTAAGTGAATGAATAAGTAAACTGTGTTATGTAAAGACAATGGAATATTATTCAGTACTAAAAAGAAATGAGATATCCAGCCATGAAAAGATGTGGAAGAAACATAAATGCATATTTCCAGTGAAAGAAGCCAATCTGAAAAGCCTACATATTGTACAACTCCAACTATATATGACATTCTTGAAAAGGTAAAACCATGGAGACAATAAAAAGATCAGTGGTTTGTAGGGGCTCTGGGAGGAAGAGATAAACAGGTGGAGCAAGAAGAACTTTTAGGGCAGCGAAAATACTCTTCCATGATGCTGTAATGGTGGATACATATCATAATACATTTGTCCAAAAGCATAGAATGCTCACCCAGAGTGAACCTTAATGTAAACTATGGACTTTGAGTGATAAAGTGTCAGGGTAGGTTCATCAATTGTAACAAATGTACCACTCTGATGGGAGGATATTGATAAAAGGAGATGCTATGCCTGTTGGAGGACAGAGGGTAAATGACAAATCTCTGTACCTTCCTCTCAATTTTGATGCAAAGGTAAAACTGCTCTAAAAGAAAACTTTAAAAAATGTTGCCATTATACTCTAGACATGGAGTTTGAGATTGTCCCTTTCTCTACATTCTTTTCAACATATGTATAGTTGAACTCTTAAAAGTAATGAAATTATTTATCTTTCAGGTTAGATATGTTAAAAATTTTAGCACATATGTCTATAATCACTAGTGAGATGGGGAAACTTTTCATAGTTCTGGACATTTGAAATTCTTGTTTTGAGAATTGCCTATTTACATACTTTGCTGTTCCCTGATAGCTGTCTTTTTTTAAATTAACATAAACATTTGTATGCTTGGGATAGTAACAAGTAGTCATAGTGAATATTTCCTCCCATATGTGTTAAGTTTGGTCTGTTAAATATGTGGCAAATACATTCTCCCAATATGTTTATGTGTAGTTAACATTTATTATGTTAAGATAATAAGACTACTGTTTTTCATTCTCTAGTATATTTGACAGTAGTCAAATCTGCTAGTCTTTTCATTTGTGATGCTTCCCTTTCATGTCTCACTTAGGTTATGCACAGGTATATATGTAGATGCAGAGGCATACTTGCATTCATTTTAAAACATGTAAGAATTTTTACTGTACTTAAGAGACAGAAGGCATTAGGCCAGATGATACAAGGACAGTTATCATATAGGATGGCATTAGAAATTAGAGAACATGCAGTATAGGCTAGTGCCAGAATGGTGAATTCTGTGGTTGAGGCAAATCACGGTTTACCTAATCTATATAGATCATAGTAGTAATCCATTCTCTAATGCCATTGGCAATGGCACTGGATGTATGTATTGAAGATACAGTGTTGGGGGAAAGTCACCCCATATTATTCTTACTCAAATTGGGGGCTGGAGTGGAAAGGGTCTGCCATTATTACCACTAAGCAATAGACATAAAATATAATCAGCCTACATAATAAACTGGAAACTTATAAACTGAAATTTTAATATGTAAAGTCCATATGCATGTTAAAATAAGAATGAGTGAAAGATCGATGAGCATAACAAAAGTATAATGTTATCATTAAGTCAAGAACAAGAGTTAAGGCTGACAGCCTCTGCCACTGTGTCTGTGGCATGTGTAGGCTGAAGGTATTATGACCACTGATGTGACCATTTGGTCCACTGTCCATATCTCTAATTACTGGAGTTGGGATATCACTGCTGCCAGTTAGTCACTACCAATTTCCTTTTCTCTGAATTTATATTCATCATGCAACCCTTCAGTTCATAATTTAGTTTCCCAAGCAGACTGCCTTACCAAGAAGGCAAAGCTTAAGTGAACCAGTGTCATTATTCTGATTAGCTTGGCAGGTATGTATCTCTTTGTGAATTATTCAGTTCTTTAGTAAATGAGATGATGTTTTATATCATCCCCCCACTCCATCATTCCCCTAACAACTGGTTCATATGGTAGGGGAAAGTTTACAAGCTAATACTGTACATGCAATGCCCTGCATGGCCTAGTATGTGCTGCCATTATCCAAATACCTCCACCACAAATGATTCTGTCCTTATGCTTGCAAACATTGAATAACTTTTCTTTTCCTTACTTTTACCTAGTGATATCTACTGACCTATATACAACATTCCATGTAACACACATGTGCTGGCAATTATTGTGACAGAAAGTAGAGAGCAGGGAGAAGGGTCACAAAGCATGGAGGGGGTGAAGCATTTCACATTTTTGTCAAGATATGAAAACTGGCACCTAGATTTTTATGCACTGGAAATAATTATTGGTCTCATGTAATTGGGTGTGAAGAAACTAGTGATTGGCAAAGAGGAATGGGAACAATCTTGAAGGCTGAAGAAGGGAGGTAATATTTACAGAGGACAGAAATTTCAATGATTCAACAAAACTTTTTTTATTTTGAGCACTTTCTATCTGCCAGTCATTGCTTTAGGCATTTAGGATACATCAGTGAACAATAAAAACCCAATTTCCTCTACTCTTAGGACTTAATTCTAGAAAGAAGAGTCAGACCAATAAAACAGCAGACAGACCAGATGAGTAAATTACACAGTATTTTAGGAGGGGATACATACTATGGAATAAGAAAGGGTAGATCAAGGTAAGTGGGACTGGGGATGTGAAGTGGGAGTGGATGGGTTGAGATTTTTTAAATATGTTGGTGATGGGGAAGAGGGATCACTGAGGAATGAAGTTGGAGTGAAGACTCGAAGGAGATGAGGGAACAAGCCACGTTAGTATCTGGAGACAGAACACTCCAGGCAGAGGGAGCCATCAGGATAAGGCCCTCCACGTAGCTGAGATTTTGAAAGTTTTCTGTGTTTAAGACAAAATGAAAAGAAACAAAAACCAGTGTTCCGAAAAGATCTCAAAGCCTTCCCGTGCTAGCCAAAAAGCTAAAGGTGTGTATAGGTACATACTTATCCACCCAGGTAAGGGTGTTATTCCAAGAGTTTTAGATCACATGCAGAGACCAGAAAGAGCAAGCTTATTTGGTGACGGAGTGAGAAGGACCACCTAACAGTCATGTACTTGCAAGGAAAGAAGATGGGGGGAAAGAAAGGGCCTCTTGATAGACTTCTTCATTAGCAATTCGGCTCCTATCTCATGGAAAGTGAAATCCACTTCAGTCCAAAATGGTCCACCAAGAAGATCCTGCTGGAAAATGTTTTGATGGATTGCAAGGGGGGAAGCTTGAGGCAGCCGCAAGAAAGATGTTATCATCATCCCAGTTGAGATGACCACAGCTGAACTAGGATCATACATACATACATACAGATGAAGGCATAATGACAGAGTATGCCAAGGGTCACTCAGCATACTGTGTTATTTTGCAATGAGATAAGACTTTGGCAGGAAACTGTGTAGAATGACAAAATTCCTAGACCACGCTTGCTCTGCCACATATTTCTGTGATTTGTGGCTACAAAATCAGCTGGGGACTCAGTTTTTTCATCTGTAGAATTGAGGAATAACACCTGCTTGATCTAGTTCGTAGAACTTTTGTGAGAATCAAATGACAAAACAGCAGAAACTGTTGGGTAGGTAATTAAATGCTATACAAACAGGAAACATTCTCAAAGTTTTTATTCTCACCAAATAGCTGATATAACACTTGACTTCTTTTAGTTCACACCTGAAAATAATCTGCATTTTCAAGACCAAAGCAACTTCAATCCTGGTGGGTTACTCTCTAGTCTCTTCCTCCTCCTCCTTGGTCCTCCACTAAGGCTGGAATGGCCAACAGGTAGGGAGAAGTTTCAGAAGAAAATCTAGCACCATGGTATAGGTTAAGAGGCAGCATAGGAAGAAAATCTATCTTCTACCTCTTTTTCTTTTGGAACAGAAATAAAAGGGTGTGGTGTCTATGTTCCAGCATGTACTCTCAGGTTTTGATTTTTCTGTGACTCAGGAGAAGACAGAGGCTAGTAGACTGGCCCCCGCGATGCCCAGGCTCTCTCCTTCTGGGTTCTTATCAGATGAGAGTTTGGCCGGCTGATCCCAGCCACAGGCTTGCTTTTCTCCTCCATGGCTGATTGTCCTGAGAGCCCCGTAATTCTCAAGGTCAGACCTTCCCATGCAATGCCGGAGCTGACAAATCTAATCTCTCAGGCAAACAGGTTATTTCACTGCAAAACCTCACAAAAAAGGGGAGGGACATTCCCCTTGGCTTGAAATTTTAAGCTACTTTGAGTCCAAGCTCACAGAGCATTTCTACGATTTTCTTCGAGGGGGCCTGAGGGCAAAAAAGGAGGGCTTGCTGTCTCTTATTGAATATCCCCATTTCCAGCCTCAGTCAGACCACTCAGAACACACTCCCTCCAGCTTTTATCAGCTTAAACCCGGAGCAGACATGTGGCGTGTGAAAGGATGTAGGTTATTATTCAGTGCCTCTGGCATATCGTGTTAAGATGAAAAACACAAGTTTGCTACTTAAAGGGGAACTGTCAGTCCAAGGTCATCATTCCTCAGCAGGCCATGGTACAAGCCACACCACAAATACCCATTCTGGGTGTGGGACAAGCGTCTGGTTAGTTTCTCCATTTGAGAGAAGCACAGAGAACAGCATTTCCTCCAAATACCAGATCAATCATTTAGGGGCAATTCATCTTTTACTAAAATGATCTCAAGTTCACGACTAATAAGACCACAGCTGCCTTTTTTATGGCTGAGTTACCCACACACAACTCGGCACCATATTTTCGGTCAGGTCACAACTGCGTAATGGGGCCTCAAACTTGGCAGTTTCATGTTCTTCTGTCTTTTCCTTGCCCAACCCACACTGAATTACACGCTGACCAAAGCTCCCCTGGAGTCACATGGAATGAGAATTTGGCTCCAAATATCCAAATTTGCAGCCCAAAATGGAGGCCTCCCTGGGCCGACTAAGTTTTTCCATTTCACTGCCTGGGGTTTGCCATTCTCTGTGCAGAATTCAGGCTGCATTTTCCTGTTGATGGTCCAGGTTACACAAATGTAGATAGGAGAGTCACAACAAATGTGTCCAGATGGCCCTTACACTATAGAGTTACCCCAAATTCAAGAACAAAATGAGACACAATTATTTACAGCATGAACTTGAACTGTAAGGAGTACAGAGGGAAACAGATCTTAGAGAAAGAGAAGAAAAAAGTAAATAAAATATTGTCTTTGTTTCCCCTCTTTTCAAAATCAATTTTGCCAAATTGTTAATTACCCTTGAAAGGATATTAAGGGCAGTCAGGAGGAAGTCAATGTTAGTATTTTGGATATCCTGGCAAACGTTACTTGTAGTCCCTGGGACATCCAAGATGACACAGACTGACATGTTGCTCCAGGCACATGCTCTATGTTACCATTATATTTGGGTAACTGATCCATTTCTGGCATATAAAGCCCTGACCTCTGGGTGCTGAGGGATTAAAATATCAGTCACGGGGCTCAAGCTGTTGTCCTTATGTAGATGAATGTTAGCTTCTCCTATTTGGCTGCTTGTGTCCTAAACTTTTAGTTTGCTGTAACAATGATTGCCCAAGTCAACTAGTAGGCACTGTTCTGAGGACTAGGTCATTGAGATTTACTGCTTTGCATTTTTGCCTTCATAGTTCTACATTGCATGATTAGCATTCTACCATGGGACTATTGCCATAGCCAGGTCCATATGCAGAGCTCAGCACAG
>NW_012101454.1:2892656-2895463 GCF_000951045.1 Mandrillus leucophaeus
ATATATTGATGCCCTTTTCTCACCTCTTTTTCATTTGATCTTTGGTAGGGCTTGGACCTCAGTAAAATTAGAGAGGTCTCCAAGTGATCCTATAAAGCAGGGGTCTCCACCCCTGGGCCACAGGCTGGAATTGGGCTGTATAGCAGGAGGTGAGCAGCAGGCAAGCCAGAATTACTGCCTGAGCTCTACCTCCTGTCAGATCAGAGGGGCGTTAGCTCCTCATAGGAGCACCAACCCTATTGTGAACTGCACATGCAAGGGATCTAGGTTGTGCGCTCCTATGAGAACCTAACACCTGATGATCCAAGGTGGAACAGTTTCATCCCGAAAACATCCCCCAGTCCATGGAAACATGGTCTTCCACAAAACTGGTCCCTGGTGCCAAAAACGTTGGGGACTACTGCTGTAAAGTGCATAATTCGATGTATTCTAGTATATTCACAGGGTTGCACAACGGTGACCTCAATTTATTTTAAAATCTGTTTGTCACCCCCAAAGAAACCTCCTACCCATTAGCAGTTATTCCCATGACCTCAAATCAACCCCTGTCAACATTTATTGTTTTTTAAACAATATTTCTTGACTAGCAATGCAGAAAATAATATCACCCACCATTATATATTTAGGTGAAGTTTATTTTTCAGACATTGATATGACTTTTGACAGTGATAAAACAGTTCTCTGGGCACAGGTACCTCCTTAGGCCTAAAACATTTATTGTTATTATTTTAATTTTCAAAACCATAGAGCATGCAAAGTTTCTGCAAACAATAGACAAAGTTGCTTTTGACTTGGAGGTGAAATGAATCCTCAATATAAAGAGAAAAGGGCCTCTTCTTATTCCCAGTGACCAGTAAAAGATTCTCAATTTACATGGGGAGGGGGAGGCATGGAAACAAGTCAGGAAGTACTCAATGAAGACCACCACCACCCAAACTAAACCAGAAAGAAAAAGAAGGGTCCTGGAAGTTTCCTTTGACTCAGACCAGGCTGAGTATCCTAGGAAAAGGCAGGGAACGCCACCAGGACAAACAAAAGACTTCCTCGGAGGCAACTTTCCAAACAGTGCCTTCCTTGATCTCTTGGGGCCAGAGGATGAGAAAATGGTTTGTGGGCTCTGGCTGGTGCCACAGTGATGAGAAGCTGCACATGACTCCCCCAAGCCCTCCCCTCTCCTTTCTCCTTTCAGAGGGTGGCTTTGTTCTTCCCAGCCCCTGGGGCTTGTGTTCTGTGGGAGGTTAGGACAGTTTGTTATCGAGTAGACATATTAGTTTCAATGACAGTCATCCTCCTCCTCCTTAAAAAAAAAAAGTTATTGCTCATGATTTGTCCCTTGCTCTAAAAATGTAAGCTTTAAAAGGAAAGGAAGAAGACATGGGTAAAAGAAAGATAAGAATATACCAACAGGGAAGTAAAATGATGACCCATAAACCATCCCTCAACCAGTGCCACAGAGTTCTCTTCCAAAACTCTGTGAACATAAAGAAATTTATTTCCTCTTAGTGTGCACCAAGAAAGTTAAATCAGGTTGGTATATAAAGAGCCCTGAGATGAAAGATATATAATGCCTATCTGGAAGGGGAAGAGAGGGAAGGGAAACATGCAATGAAGTGAAATGAGAAAGGAGGATGGTGGAGGGAAAGGGAAAAAAATCCCTAGCTAATAATGTGTTCTTGCTGTCCTTCCTAACACAATGACACGTGACTTAATGAAGCCAGTGAGTTCCGAGACTGATGTAAAAGTTCCAGAAAAA
The DNA here is from genome assembly GCF_000951045.1 of Mandrillus leucophaeus. NCBI lineage: Eukaryota > Metazoa > Chordata > Mammalia > Primates > Cercopithecidae > Mandrillus > Mandrillus leucophaeus. The sequence goes on from NW_012101454.1 coordinate 2,894,410, forward strand.
ATATTCTGTGGCAAAGGCCCCTGGGTAAACGGTGTCACTTCTAATTTCTCTGGTTCCCATGATTTAGAGCAGACCCAGGATCTGAAATTCACACCAGCTTTTTGTGTACCAGGGTGCGGGTAACGAGGGCCCAGGCTTGGGGAGCAGAGACGCGGGCTTCCTATGTGATTTTACCACTGTAGCCCTGCTTTGTCTCACATTTAAAATAATTTGCCAGGTAAAAATAAACTTCTCAGAATCACAGAGTGAAAAATGTACTTAACAATTCAATCCCTGTAAGTTTGGGACTGACAGAGAAAGTGCAGCCAAGGCTAATTAAATTACCCAACGTATATTTGCATGGTGGTTTCACTAGCAAGTTTATTAATTCACATCGTTATCATTGTTATTATTGCCACAACTGGTAAATTATGCTTTTCATGAGATAACAAAATGTGCAGACTGTTAGCTCTTGGTGATACCCTGCTTAGCTGTTGGTTTCTCTCCTGAGTGTCATTCTTAGAAAGCAAACCTCATTTGTTCTAAACTCCACATCCCCAGATGGCATGTTCTGAGTTCTTTTTTGTTGTTGTTGTTACTCTTTGGAAATAATTAAAATCTACGAGGGGTTTTTGTTTACCTTCTGCTTTTGCCAGTAATTCTCGCAATAGGAATATGTATGGTTCATGAAATCAGCTCCTTGCAGGATGATGTTTCTGTATTTTGCTGATTTGCAAAACTCATACTCCCAGGTTCAAATCCAGTGGAATCAGAACTGCCTTTTAATCTCTTAGGGACAATTTATGGTATATGTGTAGGAGTTTTGTGCAGTCAGATTGGCTCATGTTATTAAACCTCAATTGCCAATTGTAGGTATGCTCATTTGCCCAATAAGTTTGTGTGGTTGTTTTGTTTTGAGACGGGGTCTCACTCTGTCACCCAGGCTGGAGTACAGTGGCGTGATCTCAGCTCACTTCAACCTCTGCCTCCAAGGCTCAAGCGATCCTCCTACATCAGCTTCCCAAGTATCTGGGACTACAGGCATGCCACCACACCTGGCTGATTTTTGTAATTT
>NW_012101454.1:2897763-2900235 GCF_000951045.1 Mandrillus leucophaeus
CTTTATTTCTCTCCTCCAAATTCTCAACATCACCCTTAGGACAGGACCTCTTCTCTTAATTCATTGAAAAGATATAGACCAAAGCTCCTCAATAGAACTCCTGTGATGATGTCAGTGTTTTATATTTGCATTATCCAATATGGTAGCCAGTAGGCATGCACAGCTATTGCACACTTAAAATGTAACTAGTAAGACTGAGGTACTGGATGTTTTATTTTATTTTATGTAACTTAAATTTAAATAGCAACATATAGCTAATGGCTACTCTATTCCACGCCACAGGTATAAATCAGTGCTGTCCAATAAAAATATAATTATTTCATATGTCATTTTAAATTTTCTAGTAAGTACATTGAAAAAGTAAAAATGAACAGGAATTATTTTATATGATTAATAACATTACTTTTATTTAATTAATATATTTAACCCCTTATATTAAAAATTATTATTTCATTATGTAGTCAACATAAAAATTATTGATGAGATGTTTTACATTCTTATTTCATGCTAGGTTTTCAACATCTTGAATATATTTTATGCTTCTAGAACATCTATCTCAATTCAGATGCTAGATTTTCATGGGAATTATTTGATCTGTATTTAAATATCATAAAAGTTGCAGCTGAAAACACAGATTTATACCAAGTTGTTCAAAGCATACTTAAAATTTTTCATTAACTGAATAAAATATCAGTTTTCCCATACCCATTTCAATTAATTAAACTTAATTAAATTAAAAATATATGTCCTCAATCAGATTAGCCACATTTCAGTTGCTCAACAGTCACATGCCGCTAGTGGCTGCCATATTGAACAGTGCACTACTGGTGGCTGATTCTTCTCTAGCCTCAGGTCTCTCAATGTCTTGATGCCGGCCCTTCCTTTGCAAGTTTGTCTAAGGAAGACACATCTTCCTTAACCACCCTCATTCCCACTGCTCCTTTAAACCTTCTCTGCCTGCCAATCTCAGGCTCTTATATAAACAATTATCCCTCCCTTTTCTTATTCTTATCATTGATTCATTGATCTTGTCTAGTCCTGACTACTTTTTTTTTTTTTTTTTGGTTAGAAATGTAATTCTGGGCCCTGCAGCAGAGCTAAAGAATCGGAAACTCTGTGGGTGGGACCCAGCTGTCTGTGTTTTAACAAACCCTCTAGGTGATCCTGAGGCATTTGTGAGTGCACGTGCAGATTCACAAAAACTAATAAAAGTGGTTACTTCTGTATAGAATGGAGGCCAGGTACAACTCAGATGGAGAGAAGACTGGAAGTGAGTTATTTTACATTGTTGTGATTTTTAACCATCTGAATGTTCAACTCAGATTTTTAAGAAGGAGGATATTTAGAATATATTGATGCCCTTTTCTCACCTCTTTTTCATTTGATCTTTGGTAGGGCTTGGACCTCAGTAAAATTAGAGAGGTCTCCAAGTGATCCTATAAAGCAGGGGTCTCCACCCCTGGGCCACAGGCTGGAATTGGGCTGTATAGCAGGAGGTGAGCAGCAGGCAAGCCAGAATTACTGCCTGAGCTCTACCTCCTGTCAGATCAGAGGGGCGTTAGCTCCTCATAGGAGCACCAACCCTATTGTGAACTGCACATGCAAGGGATCTAGGTTGTGCGCTCCTATGAGAATCTAACACCTGATGATCCAAGGTGGAACAGTTTCATCCCGAAAACATCCCCCAGTCCATGGAAACATGGTCTTCCACAAAACTGGTCCCTGGTGCCAAAAACGTTGGGGACCACTGCTGTAAAGTGCATAATTTGATGTATTCTAGTATATTCACAGGGTTGCACAACCGTGACCTCAATTTATTTTAAAATCTGTTTGTCACCCCCAAAGAAACCTCCTACCCATTAGCAGTTATTCCCATGACCTCAAATCAACCCCTGTCAACATTTATTGTTTTTTAAACAATATTTCTTGACTAGCAATGCAGAAAATAATATCACCCACCATTATATATTTAGGTGAAGTTTATTTTTCAGACATTGATATGACTTTTGACAGTGATAAAACAGTTCTCTGGGCACAGGTACCTCCTTAGACCTAAAACATTTATTGTTATTATTTTAATTTTCAAAACCATAGAGCATGCAAAGTTTCTGCAGACAATAGACAAAGTTGCTTTTGACTTGGAGGTGAAATGAATCCTCAATATAAAGAGAAAAGGGCCTCTTCTTATTCCCAGTGACCAGTAAAAGATTCTCAATTTACATGGGGAGGGGGAGGCATGGAAACAAGTCAGGAAGTACTCAATGAAGACCACCACCACCCAAACTAAACCAGAAAGAAAAAGAAGGGTCCTGGAAGTTTCCTTTGACTCAGACCAGGCTGAGTATCCTAGGAAAAGGCAGGGAAAGCCACCAGGACAAACAAAAGACTTCCTCGGAGGCAACTTTCCAAACAGTGCCTTCCTTGATCTCTTGGGGCCAGAGGATGAGAAAATGGTTTGTGGGCTCTGGCTGG
>NW_012101454.1:2904615-2906442 GCF_000951045.1 Mandrillus leucophaeus
GAAGATGAACTGTGGCTCAGTTTTGTGCTATTTGCCTAAGGATGTCTTCATTCAAATCTTTGACAAAATGATGAACAAGAAGACACAGCGGGCAGAGCTATGTGATGTTTCACTACAGATGTTCTTCTAATTTTCACCTAAACTTATAGAACCAGCCTCTCTCTATATATTTTTTCTTACAAGAATCTCAGTCAAACTTAGTTTGACATAAACTTATTGAGATCTAGAAACTGGAATAAATGAGGAAAGCATTGTTCCAACTTTCAAAGGACTTCCACTCTGACCAGAGTATATATGGTGTATCAGATGGAAGCAGTGGCTGGGGATCAGGGAAATTGGTAGGGAAGAGGAATAAGAGGCAGGGCTTAGATGACTATATAAATAATCACAGTACAAAGCATAAAAAGTTTTACCTGAGGAGTGCCAAGTGCCCCAGGGTTCAAAATAGGGAAAGATTACATTTTACTAAGGAAGTTCAGGGCAATGTCATAAATCAGCGTATTTCTTGCTTCCCCCCATCACTCTGATCATCGTTCTCCTCTCTTTACAGCTTTTGTTGGGGTTCAGACCATTAGCTTATTCAACATTTCCCTTTCCTGACCACAGCCACCCACCAACTCCTGGATACTCTTCTACCTTCAGCACCTGCCCAGTCTTCTCCCTGTCTTTTCTACCAGCTATCATCCTCAAAAACTGTAACTATCATGTTGTTGACATTCGAATATACTGGATCTTTCATTATCAACTCCAAACTCAGCTACCCTCTGATGTAGTCAAAACTTAGCCTCCATCATCCCTTGAAATGGTTCCACCCGCCATGACACAAACTTAACAATTTCTCCTATTATTTCTCTTACCAGATGATGCATCTCACCCCTCTTTCATTTCTCACTTACATTTAACAAACTTAGTTTTGTTTGTTGTTTTCATTGTGGTCTTCATTTTTTTCCTTGGACCTTCACAGTATGCTTCACCTCCGTCCCCTTTTGGGTTTGTTGTCCTCTTCTTCCCTAACCTGGAGTTTCTGGTTAGCCTATTAAGCAGGGCACTTCTTATGTAGACTTTTTGGACATGCTGCCATGCTCTCTCTCTCTCAACCTCCAACTGCCTCACTTTTGCAAGGGCTTTATAGCTACACTTCCAATCCGTCTACTCATCTCTTGTAGATGCCCTGAAGCATTTCTACATCCACCATTTCATACCTTTATTTCTCTCCTCCAAATTCTCAACATCACCCTTAGGACAGGACCTCTTCTCTTAATTCATTGAAAAGATATAGACCAAAGCTCCTCAATAGAACTCCTGTGATGATGTCAGTGTTTTATATTTGCATTATCCAATATGGTAGCCAGTAGGCATGCACAGCTATTGCACACTTAAAATGTAGCTAGTAAGACTGAGGTACTGGATGTTTTATTTTATTTTATGTAACTTAAATTTAAATAGCAACATATAGCTAATGGCTACTCTATTCCACGCCACAGGTATAAATCAGTGCTGTCCAATAAAAATATAATTATTTCATATGTCATTTTAAATTTTCTAGTAAGTACATTGAAAAAGTAAAAATGAACAGGAATTATTTTATATGATTAATAACATTACTTTTATTTAATTAATATATTTAACCCCTTATATTAAAAATTATTATTTCATTATGTAGTCAACATAAAAATTATTGATGAGATGTTTTACATTCTTATTTCATGCTAGGTTTTCAACATCTTGAATATATTTTATGCTTCTAGAACATCTATCTCAATTCAGATGCTAGATTTTCATGGGAATTATTTGATCTGTATTTAAATATCATAAAAGTTGCAGCTG
>NW_012101454.1:2910527-2918566 GCF_000951045.1 Mandrillus leucophaeus
TCAGCTTCCCAAGTATCTGGGACTACAGGCATGCCACCACACCTGGCTGATTTTTGTAATTTTACTAGAGACTCGGTTTCAACATGTTGCCCAGGCTGGCCTTGAATTCCTGGACTCAAGCAATCTGCCCGCCTCAGCCTCCGAAAGTGCTGGGATTACAGGCATTAGCCACCATGTCCGACCCTGCTCAATAATTCTGGACAAATTTGAGAAGACTGAAATGAGCAAAACTTAGTTGTAAGATACATCAGACAGGCGTGACATCTGGATTCAAAAACAACCTACAAAATTTGTGCAAGACACTTTCTAAATCTGGGATAAAACAATTTTGACTTCTAGGCTTGCTACTTTAGGTGTGGTCCCTAGACTAGCAGCATTCATATCACCTGGGAGCTTGTGAGAAACGCAGAATCTCAGACCCATCCCAGACCTACTGAGTCCAAATCTGCAGTCATCAAGATCTCCATGTGATGCACACACACATTAAAGTAGCTAGAGTATGAAGGAGAGAGATGTCTTCTCATCCTATACCCGCCAGCAGCATCCTACCACCATGGCTTTCTGCACTAAACATCGAAATATATACCATTTGATAACCTTAGATGTTGTATTCTAAAATATATTCCCATACTGAATAAATTTAATGCAATTTACCCAAAATATATTTCAAAAACTTAAGCAACACAAATGAAACATCTATTGCCAATGCGGTCTATCCTACAACTCATTTTGGTTTGGAAGAAAGAATGAAATGTATTGGATGGTGATTAGGTAACTGACCTCATCCCTTATGATACAAAATCACCTTTTTACTCCATGTCCCAGAGTCTGGCTAACGTTGCATAATGAGAAAAGTTTTTAGGATATAGCAGCTTATAGACATTCCTTCCCTCCTCCTAATCTTTTTAGAAGACAAAAGAAAAAAGAAAGGGTAAAAGATTGTATAACCCAATTTTTTAAGTTAAAAATGTTAATTTGTAAAGTAAACAAAATGCCAATATGAAATCCACTTTTTTCCCTACCATGAAGGCTTCATTGAATTTCATACCATATCAAAAGTAGCTTATTTAGGAACTACTTCCACTAATAACACCATTGTGTATTTATTTGCTGGATCACAATTACAAAGTACTTTTGCATATTGTAATAACATTTCTCTTCTAATTTTCATCTCAAACTAAAAATCAGTTATCTCTTCCTCATAAAAATATTCATGTAAAATAATCTGGTATTTCAATTATCATAAGTAGGGCAAAAATTTTTGCATTAGGAATAAAATGTATATCACTCATACGACTGCAGCTCTTGATTAAAAAAAAAGAGAGATTGTAGTTCTTGAAGATGGGTACTCACTTAGAATTATTTGGAGTACAGAAAAGTCGCATTTCTAAAAAGGACCATCACTTTACAGAAATAGTTTTCCAAGTGTTCTACACTCACTTCAGCAATCTTTGGGGAGAAACAAATAAAATGTTTTTCATGTATAGTAACTGTGATCCTCTTCTAAAAACAAATACACACTTTGGGTTTAAAAATGCTCTTGGTGATATATAAAGGAAGAGCTTTCACTGTGGTACTAATGCATTCTGAATTACAGTAGAGGAGCTCTGGGAATCCCTGGCTCCTAGCATAAAAATAGTTGTACAGCTTCTTTCCTGAAACACTGTGCAGAAGATGCTACTTAACTAGTGGAAAAACTCTCAACCAGCATTCATGGATATCTGAGAATGGCACAATTTGATTTGTTTTAGACTTGATTCTAGGTGGTGGTTGTTAGTGGCTCAAGCTGGTGTTACCAGTGTAACATGACAATGAGGAAAGGCTGAGATTACAGTGGATCTAGCCCCTGGTGCCAAGGAAAGGCAAGATTGCTGGGAAAGGTGATAGCTTATCTGGACTGGGTGGGTGAGAGTTGGCAGCTGGTGGTGGCAGGAAAGCAGCAGAGAGGGAATCAGCAGGAACTTAAGGGGATGTGGTGAAAGAGTAGCTGCTGGTGGTGGAGGTCAAGGTGTGCTACAGCATAAAACAATGCCTGGAAGTAGCAGAGCTTGGCCACATCCACCACAGGTGAGGGCCCCATGGAGGTCTCATCTAGGAAACCTAGGAAACGAAACCAGGTCCAGGAAAGCAGAGTGAGTGCTATGATCCCAGGAGGTGGTTGTAAGAGGTCTGCCAGAGAACATGAGAAACCTGTTCCTAGTTTGGGACCTGGTGGGAACAAAAAGGAGCATAAGCTGCAGGAATTTGCCCGGAAGTCATAGTAACCATCCCTCAGGTATCAGGGGCATCAGGGTCCTCATGAGGGATAAAATGTCCCAGCGATGCCTCATTCCCAGTGATTCCTTTTCTCTAGTGGCCAAAGACCAGAAAACAATTCAGTGTACCATTCCTAAGCAGGATTCCACCAGAACTTCTGATGGAGCTGAAAAAATATTGATCCATTATAGTGCCTATAAGTTGCCTAGGAGTGGATTCAAAACATCTGAGTACGATAGGGAGTAGGCAAGCGTACATGAGAAGAGCTGACACTGTGTAAAATTAAGAAAACAATCCATGTGGGTTGGGGTGGGGGAAAAGGGATTCTTCGTTCTGCTAAGTTGAGCTGGGTCTTAAAGAACATGATCATCATGAGAGGAAGAGAAAAGGAACATTTATTTAACACACAGTTGGTCAGGGGTCATGCCCAAAACAATCAAAACTGTTGCCATAATCTGGATCTGGATCACAGAATTTAGCTATAGGGGAAGGGAGAAAGACTTTCTTCTAGAGATTTTAGTTTCTAAGAGCTAAAAGACATGTTGTTGGAGATATTATTATGGATGAAGTAAGTCATAAGGGATAGAAAGATGACCATATAAACATGAAGGCACTCTGAAAATTATAAATATGGGATGCAGATATGAAAATCTATGCTCTAATAGGAAAAATATAAATGAAGATTCTTTTGAGTGAGATCTAGGCTAATGGCTTTACATTGAAAATGCACAACAGGCTAAGTACAGTGGCTCACGCCTGTAATCCCAGCACTTTCGGAAGTTGAGGCAGGAGGATGACTTGAGATCAAGAGTTTAAGACCAGCCTGGACAACATGGTGAGATACTGTCTCTACAAAAAATACAAAAAAAAAAAACCACAAAAACTCGCCAGGCAGGGTGGTGTGCATTTGTAGTCCCTCCCAGCTACTCAGAAGGCTGATGTGGGAGGAGTGCTTGGTCCCAGGAGGTCCAGACTGCAGTGAGTCATCATCGTGCCACTGCACTCCAGCCTGGGTGACAGTGAGACTGTGTGGGAAAAAAAAAAAAGGAAATGCACAATAATTATTCATATGTCTATCAATCTTTGAAAGAAAACTTCCTAAGAGTTAAAATAAGAATACATGACAAGGATCAGAACATGTAGATGCTCAGTGTTAAAGAAATTTTAACATTTACCCTATTATTACTGGTAGTTAGTATGGTAAGAAGCTAGACATTTCAGAATTTCTATGTGCATTTCTAGAAAATATTATGAATGGCAATACTAAACATCTTCTCTACAAGAATCAAGGTACTATTTAGTTCCCAATATTTTTATCACTTTCATTTTTATCCCTATTAAGTATTTGTACAGATCTAATTGAAATGTCTTTGTCTGCTCTGTGAAAACTTCCTCAGTTCTTCTAGAAAGTTAGTCTTCCTTTTCTTGGGATCCTGTGACCTCTGCTCAGTCCTCCCTGGGATATTGGAAGTGATCCACCCTCTGTTTGCCTCACCCATTAGGTTCTGAGCGCCTTGATACAGGGGCTATATTAATACATCTTTAAGGTCTGGCAGTATGTGGCAGAATACAGGCTTTCATTTTCCTAAATCCAAACAAGCTAAAACATGTTTAAAAAAAAAATCATTAGTATTAAAAAAATCTTTTCTGGGATGAGCCCAAAGTTCTGTTTCCATTCACTTTTCCCAAATTAATTTTTTACATTGCCAAGGCAATATAAAAAGACACCGAGAAGTTTGAAAAAAATAAAACCCCTCTGATTCCACCTCATAGTCACTGATAATATTTTGGTAAGAGTACTAAGCATTCAGTGTTGTCTTGGATACCAAATGACACTTGAGGTTGTCTTCATGGAGCATTACAAAATAAACAATATTTACTATGAGAATTTGAGTGCTGCTGCTCAGCTTTTCTTTCATAAGCCCTCGGATATAATATTTCTTAACCTTCTTCATTGGGGAACATTTAAAAATGGTGCATGTTCATTGTTGCCAACATTCCTGACTGGTAAATTGATAAATAGATCTTCCTGTTGTAGTTCTTGCACCTGCACGAGGCTGTCTTCCATAACATGCTTAGCCAGGGTGTAGTGGATGCATCTGCTTTATGAGTTAACTGACAGAATTTGTTTATAAACCCACTGAAGAGCTAAATGAAGAAAAATGCATTATTGTACTTGCTAATTACATTTCATTTCAGCTGAAAGCTTATTACAGATACAGTCTGAAAACCCGACTTTTAAATTTTGTTTACAGCCACTTCTGCTTTGACTTCAAACCCTAGAAGATGTTTTTCTCCATAAAATTCAGGAGGATCAAAGCTGGCTGGAGGACTCTGTGGTATTGGTTAAAATCTCCTGAACTGCACTTGCTAATAAGAAAAGACTTTTACTTCCGCTACAGATTGGTATTACTACTTGTTCTATTGGACTCCTTAAACATCCAGAAATGCACAATATTTTCACTTGCCTTTAACTCACCACTTTCTGGGAGGAAGTTTCATCTCTTATACACCCAGCAATATGACTGTGAGCACAAAATAAGCTGACCCCCAACGCCACACATATCTGAACTAGCCACATTCTTAACAATGTCACGACAGCTCAGATGTGCTCTCTTCCTTTTTCATCAAAATGAAACCGTCCCCAGAATGTCATTAACCACTAGCATTGTGTGTATTCAGGAATGGCAAAACCCGTGCTGACCTTCCATTGCTAGTTGACCCTTCCCAGATTCCCCCTAAAAAGCAATTTCCCCTCCCACTGTCTCCATCAATCTAGAGTAGTCAAAGATGATCATTACCTGCTACTACCTTCTAGAAAAGTCACCTGCAAAATTGCTGTTCTGTATACTGACCCTGAATCTCTAGGCTGTTTAATTTATTTCACTTCTTTATAATTAAATTAGGCCATCCTATACTTGTGTATTATGGTTACTTGTTCCTTAACTTCTCCCTCTACCACGGCTGCAGATGCTATCTCAGAAATCCATCATATGCTTGTGAAGGTAGCAGAAGCAGCAGGCACTGAATTATCTGGATGTTGCTGACAAAGACTTTGTTATTCCCTTCTCTTTTGTCCCTACAAGGCAATTTTCAAAGTCCCTGGAGTCCTCTGGGGGTCCCTAAGATACTTCAAAGGGGCCATGGGTTCAAAAGTATTTTCATAAAAACACTAAGGTATTATCTGCCTTTTTCATTGCATCATCATTTGAACTAATGGTTCAAAAGTAGTTTTAGCTACAAGTGCCAGTACCTTAGTTTGAATCAAGGCAAACTGTGTAGTAGTCCTATTTGTCATCACTGTGTACTCAAAGGAAAAAAAAAAATCCAGTATAACTTAATAATGTCCTAGTGAAGCAGTAAAAAATATTGATTGTATTAAATCCTGAACCTTGAGTGCAACAAAATGAGAGGTATACATAAAGCACTTTGCTGCTTACTCAAGTACAATATACATCTATGCAGATATCTGAGTTGAGAACTGAACTAGCTGGGGTTTTCTTTTCATAGAACACCATTTTACATGAAAGAATGACTGACAAACTATGGTTATTCATACTTAGGTGTTTGGCAGACATTTTGTCAAAAATGAACAAAGTGAACTTGTCACTTCAAGGGAAACAACTGACAGTATTTGTTGCCAACAAAAAAAGGTGAGCTTTGAAACAAAAATTGGAATTTTGGAAAATTTGTAACTGCCACTGTGAGCTTGACAGCTTCCCTGATACTTTAAGGCTTTTCTGATAAGACTGGTGTGATAGTAATGAATGTGATCTGTTGACACTGCCTTGTGAAACGTGTCAACATTTGGAAAGTCTATTTAACTCAGTGAAGCAACATTTTCCAAATGACCAATGCATTATGTTACAAAATCAGACATGGGTAAAAGGTCCATTCAAAGTGCAAAACAGACCAGTTGATTTTAAGATAATGGTATGACGAACAGGAAAATTTCACTGATAATAGTTTCAGATTCTGCATTGCAATTATCATTTAAGAAACTGCTACTTGTGGAGTTTTGGTGTAGTATCACAGAATAATAACAATTATACACGAAGGTTACTAAATACTCTTTCTCACTGTGAGAGGCTGGATCTTCTTCATATACTTCAGTCAAAACAATATATCACAACAGATTGAATGCAGAAGCAGATGTGAGAATCCACTTACCTTGTATTAAGCCAGACATTGAAGAGATTTACAAAAATAAAATATCGCTCTTCTCACTAAGTGCTTGTTTTTGAAAATATAGTTACTTTTTGTTAAAATATGTTAACATGTATACTTATTGCTTTTTAAGAAGAAATTCTTTTTAACATTTCTGTTTTAATTTCTCATATAATAGATACCAATAGATATAACCTATATAAATGAGAGTTCTTTGGAGTTACCAATAATTTGTAAGAGTGCAAAGGAGTTCTAAGACCAAAAAGGTTGAGGCCTTCTGTTCTATTTCATGTCATGGTTTGCATAGCAAAATTATCTGTTGTCTAACTCATAAGTTAGACATTACTTCAAGGTAACCATCTGCACACAAATGTTTTGTGTTTGCATGTATGGCAAAAAATAGACTAAATTTCTAAAATTTTGTGTACCTTAATAAACAAGCTCTGTAAAGTTAAATTTGTGAAATTTTGCATTAAATAAACTAGGAACACCTGTTTTACAATAGTCTAGTGTCCTGGACCACTAAATTTTTCAGCATGTTGAATATAATCATTCTTACAAGCAAAAATCCTTAAGGAAAAGACATATGGTTAACTTTGTGTTTTTTTCTTTTCGAATATATGTATTTAATACTATAAAATATCCTGTAAGCACTGTTTTTACTACATCCTACAAATTTTGATGTTATATTTTAATTTTCTTTTTTTATTAAATAGTTTAACTTTCATTTTAGGTTCAGGGATACATGTACAGGTTTGTTATATAGGCAAACTCATAACTTGGGAATTTTGTGTACAGATTATTTCATCACCCAGGCACTAAGCATAGTGCCCAACAGTTTTTTTTTTCTCTGAATCTCTCTCTCCTCTCCCCTTCCTCCCTCCCCAGTATCTGCTGTTCGCCTCTTTCTGTCCATGTGTCCTCATTATTTAGCTCCCTCTCATAAGGGATAACATGTAGTATTCGGTTTTCTGTTCCTGTGTTAATTCACTTAGGATAATGGCTTCCAACTACATCCATGTTACTATAAAGGACATGATTTTATACTTTGTTATGGCTGTCTAGTATTCCATGGTATACATGTACCACATTTTCTTTATTCAGTCTACCACTGATGGGCATTTAGGTTGATTTCATTTCATTGCTACTGTGAATAGTGCTGCAATGAACCTACAAGCACACGTGTCTTTATGGTAGAATAATTTATATTCCTTTGGGTAGACACCCAGGAGTGGGATTTCCAGGTCAAATGGTAGCTCTGTTTTTAGTTCTTCGAGGAATCACCACACTGCTTTCCACAATGGTTGAACTAATTTACACTCCCACCAATAGTGTACAAGCATTCCCTTTTCTCTGCAACCTCACCAGCATCTGTTATTTTATATTCATTTAATTCAAAATGTTTTAAAATTTCTCGAGACTTCCTTGACCCATGTATTATTTAGAAGTCTGTGATTTAACTTGGTTCCATTTTCCCCCTCACTTTCAGGCACACCAATCAGACGTAGATTTGGGCTTTTCACATAATCCCACATTTCTCGGAGGCTTTGTTCATTTCTTTTTCCTCTTTTTTCTCTAGACTTCTCGTTTCATTTCATTCATCTGATCTTCAATCG
>NW_012101454.1:2918616-2920068 GCF_000951045.1 Mandrillus leucophaeus
TTTTCCAGCTATCTTTCTGTTACTGGTTTCTAGTTTTATTCTATTGTGATTTGAGAACATACTTTTTATGATTTCTATACTTTTAAGTTCTCTGTGGCCCAAAATGTGGTATTTATTGGTGAATGTTCCTTGTGATCTTGAGAATAATGTGTATTCTGCTGTTATTGGTTGGAGTATTCTATAGATATCAATGAAATCAAGTTGATGCATCATGCTGGTCAAGTCACATGATCAAGACTGATTTTCTTCCTGTTTGACCTGTCAATTACTAACAGAGGAATGGTGAGGTCTCCAAATACAATAGTGGATTTATCTATTTCTCCTTGCACTTCTATTAGTTTTGCCTCATGTACTTTGATTTTTTTTGTTAGGCACATAAACATCAAGGATTGTTATATCTTCTTAAAGAACTGAATACTCTTTCGTGATGTAATGCTCTTCATTACACCTTGTCCCTCGTGATCTTCTTTGTTCTGAAGTCAGCTTTGTCTGAAATTAATATAACTACTTCAGCTTTCTTTTGATTAGTTAAATGTGGCATATCTTTCTCCGTCTCTATATTTTAACCTATTTTTTCCTTTATATTTAAAGTGTATTTCTCATAGACAACATAGCTGAGTCCTATTTTTCAAACACTCTTAACAATCTCTGTTTTACGAAGTATATTTAAACCAGTCACATTTAAAGTAACTATTGGTACTGTTGGATTAATATCTACTACACTAGACACTTTCCTATTTATTTCATTTCCTTTGGTTTATTCCCCTTCTTTTACTGCCTTCCTTGGTTTTAACTTAGAATTTTATGTAATGCCATTTTGTTTCATATATTGTTGCATCAATTTTACTTAAAAAATGTTAGTAGTCGCCCTAGAATTTACAATATACATTTTTTAACTAATATAAGCCTTTCAAATCACACCACCACCAATGATTAGTATAGGTGTCTCATTACAGTCTATTCTCAATTTCTCTCTATGGCCCCTTGTGACATTGTTGTCATTCACTTCTGTTATCCATGTGTTATCATCACCAAATGCATTGTTAGCATTGTTGCTTTGAACACTTTTTTTAGATCAATTACAAGTAAGAGAAGTAAAAGATTTTACTTTCATTTATTTTTACTTTGACACTTCTGTTTTCTGAATATAGAGCCAACTTTCTAACTTCTTTCTTCCTGAAGAAGTCTCAACATTTTTTTCAGGGTATGTCTACGGGTGATTAATTTTCTCAGTTTTTGTTTACCTGAGAAAGTATTTCTCCTTCACTTTTAAAAGATAATTTTGCTGGATATGGAATTCTAGTTGGTGTTTTCTTTTTCTTTCAGTACTTTAAATATTTACTTCCACTCTGTTTTTGCTTGCATGGTTTTCAATGGGAAGCGTGCAGTAATTCTTGCCCTTATTCCTCTATAGTGATGTGTCTTCCCTGCCCTACTTTGGCTTCTTTCAAG
>NW_012101454.1:2922852-2924296 GCF_000951045.1 Mandrillus leucophaeus
TAAATTTACAACTTATATAAAAAATTGTAAAAGAATTCTTAACATTGTAAAACTAATAATACAAACAGTAGCACTAGTACAGAAAATCAATTGGCAGATCAACTGAATGAAACTCAAAACTCTGAAAACAACCTAATATTTATTTTTTAAAACTTTATGACAAAGAAAACATCACCAATTAATAAAATTAGGCTGCATTTGAGTGTCGAGAAAATTGGATATTTAGGGAAAAGAAATCAAGACAATGTTGGGTTCACACAATACACAAAAATAAATTTCATATGATTTAAATGATTAAGTATGTTAAAATCAAACAAATTAAAAATAGATAAATATCCAACTCATCTCAGTATATAAAATGGCATTCTAATAATAAAATTAATAGAGAAAATATTATGTCTATAAAAATGAAACATTCTTGAACCTGAAATATGATCAAAAAGCAAACTTCAAATTTACACAAATATTTATAGCCAAGGTGACAGATAATGATAGCTAAACTTCACCTATAAAGATATCTTTGTAAATCAATAAGAAAACACTGTTACCTTCTAAAAATAATTTCAACTTTTATTTAAGATTCAGGCGGAACATCTGCAAGTTTGTTACATGGGCATATTGTGTGATGCTGAGGTTTGAGGTACGGATGATCCTGTCACACAGGTAGTGAGCATAGTAGGTTTTCAACCCCCTAGTAGTTCCCAGTGTCTATTATTGCCATCTTTATTCCATGAGTACCCAGTGTTTAGCTTCCACTTATAAGTGAGAAAACACGGTATTTGGTTTTCTGTTCCTGTGTTAATTTGCTTAAGATAATGGCCTCCAGCTGCATCCTGGCTGCTGCAAAGGATAAGATTTCATTCTTTCTTATAGCTGTGTAGTATTCCATGGCATATATGGACCACATTTTCTTTAATCCACCATTGATGGGCCCCTAGATTGATTCCATATATCTGCTATTATCTGTGAATAGTGCTGTGATGAGTATGTGAGTGCACGGGTCTTTTTGGTAGAATGATTTATTTTCTTTTGGGTACACATTCAGTAATGGGATTGCTGGGTTGAAGGTAGTTCTGCTTTACGTTCTTTGAAAAAGAAATCTCCAAACTGTTTCCACAGTGGCTGAACTAATTTACATTTCCACCAACAGTATATAAACGTTTCATTTTCTCTGCAGCCTCGCCAGCATCTGTTGTTTTTGGACTTTTTAATAATTGCCATTCTGACTGGTGTGCAGGGATGTCTCGTTGTGGTTTTTATTTACATTCCTCTGATGGTTAGTGATGCTGAACATTTTTCATATGCTTGTTTGCTCCTTGTATGTCTCCTTTTGAGAAGTGTCTGATCATGTCTTTTGCCCACTTTTTAATGGGGTTATGTGTTTGTTTTTTTGCTGAATTATTTAAGTTCCTTATAGATTCTGAATATTAGACCTTTGTTGGAT
>NW_012101454.1:2927211-2929468 GCF_000951045.1 Mandrillus leucophaeus
TTTTTTTGGTTTGTTTTGTGTATTTATCCTGGTTGGTGTTCTCTGAGCTTCCTGGATCTGTGGTTTCGTGTCTCATTAATTTTGGAAAATTCTCAGCCATTATTACTTCAGATAATTTTTCTGCCCAGTCCTCAATTTCTTCTCCTTCTAGTATTCCAATTATGAGGATATTATACCTTTTGAAAATTTCTCACATTTATTTGAGGTTCTATTCTGTTTGTTTTTTCTTTTTTAACTTTAATTATTTTTTCTTTTTGTACTTCAGTTTAGAATGTTTCTGTTCACTTATATTCTTCAGGCTCACTGATTCTTTGTTTTGAGTGTACTTATAAGCCCATCAAATACACTTATAATTTCTTTAATAGTGTTTTTTATTTCTTTAGATTCTTTATTAGACTTTCTGTCTCTCTCCTTACATTACTCAAATATTCTTGAGTGTTGCTTACTTTTTCTGTTAGGGTCTTTAACACATTAATCATAGCTATTTTCAATTCTGTCTGAATTTAAATTCCCAACCCTAATTCCAAAAGCTATGTCATGTCTGAGCCTAAATCTGATGGTTGTTTTGTCTCTTCAGACTATGTTTGCCTTTTATATGCTTTGTAAATTTTTACTGAAAACCAGACATATTGTGTTGGGTAATTGGAGACAAATAGGCCTTCCATGTGAGGATTTACGCTAATCTGGCTAAAAGTTGAATTGTGTTTAAAATTTTCTATAGGTATAGGTACAAAAGGACTCACCTTCCTCTAATGTCCTTGTTTTTTCCCCATTTGACTTTGGGCTTCCCTAAGTTGTACTTCTCAAAGAGCATCTACGTCTTGCAGCTCTTTCAGCTATAATCTACTATTATAGTGGAGTCCTGTTAATTGGTGGTGAAGTATGAAGGAGGGGAAGCATTGTAATATCTTATACTCCCATTGTTTAGGCATATGTCTCTGAGTTGTGAACTCCACAAAAACATAGCTCCACCCTCTGCTCTCAGTTCCCCCTTTTGGTGAGACAGAAAGGTTAGAGGAGACTGGAGTGGGAGAAATGCCCTTTCCTTAGCTGAGATAAAGCTCTGGTAATGTCTTCACCCCTGGACAGTAGTTCTTTGCTAAGAAGCTGGTCATATTTCACAATGATTACTCCTCTTCTCTAGTCAGAACCATGAAGGATCTTTCTCAGATTTTCAATGTGAGAACTTGCTATGGTTGCTATAAATAAAATCCATGATCCCCTTAACATTGCTACATAAGACTGTGGTTTCCTTCATGTTAGCAGACACTCCCTTTTGTTTTCTTTGGTAAAACAAGCTAGCATATTCAAGGTTCCAAACTGGCAAGATACTGAGAATGACCTCTAGCCAACGGCCCTCAAGGAACTGAATCCTGCCAACAACTGTATAGGTAAGCTTGCAAGTGGATGCTTCCCCAGTTGAACCTTCAGTTAAGACCACAGACTCTGGGCCAACACCTTGATTACAGATTTTTGAAACAGCATGAAGCAGAGAATCTGCCTAAGCGATGGCCAATTCCTGAACCACAAAAACTGTGAAATAATACTTACATGTTGTTTTGAGCTGCTATTGGGAGTAATTTGGTATGTAGCAATAGATAACTAATATAATATATACCAGAAATAACAAGTTGGACAAAAAAATTCCATTCACATGTTTAATGAAAGTATAAATTTCTCCACTCAACAAGATTTTGTTTTTGTGTTGCTCCTACAATATGCCAGATCACTGAGTGAGCCACTTAAAATATAATGGTAAGCTAAAAGCAAACACAGTATAAAATTCTAGAAGAATTGGAAATTCTATTTCCAACTGGAAATGATGGGATCCATATGCATAAAGTTATCACACTGAAAAAAAAGCCTTACTAAAATATATAAAATATGATTTAAAATAATGTGTTGAAAAGGATGCAATACCCTTTCATAAGCCAGAAATAAGCCTCCTGGGGCAAAAACTTTGGATTCATTGCTGCAACCTCAGCACTCAGACCAGGGCCTGTTTCATATGTGCTCAATAAATACTTGTTGAATAAATGAAATGTTAAGACAGTTCTCCCAAATGAATTCATGGGCTTAATGTAATCTTGATACATTAAGATTTTATAAAAATAATTGTATAATATTAGTCTGGTGCAAAAGTAATTATTGTTTTTGCCATATAAAAGTAATAGCAAAACCTGCAATTACTTTTGCATCAACCTAATAAATTATAATATATAAATAATTTATAAAGATAAGATTTTATAAAAATAAT
>NW_012101454.1:2931978-2940180 GCF_000951045.1 Mandrillus leucophaeus
GTCACAGGCTTTTGGCAGAGTCTTTAGGGTGAAAGCCCTATTATCTTGATTTTAAAATAGGAAAAAGGACATGAACTGATGATTCATAATAGAAAACATGCAAATGGAAAATAAAAAATGACATAATTTAATCTCAGTACTAATAAAAAGCTTTGTTAAATAAGTAGATAGTATTATTTTTATCTTTGAAATTGGCAAGATTAAAGAAAACACACATGGTAATATTTAACGATAATGAGGGTGTAGGAACTGGACATTCATATATGGTTTGTGAGAGTTTAAATTGCTACAAATTTTGGGGGGAAAATTACTAATATATATCAGGATCTTCACAAACTCAAATACCCTTTGTTTAAGTTAAGTCAATTCATATGGACAAAGATCTGTATGCCACTGTTATGAGAGCAAAACAAATAAAACAATGGCAAAATTACCCTACAATGTAAATTTTCAAGAATAGGAAAAGGATTGAATTTTTATGAATTTTTATTTAATTTTTATATTGAGATGTTATATAGCTTTTGAAAATTATGTTTTCAATGATGACATAAAAATGCTTATAATACAATGTTAAGATGAGGTGGAGAGGTGGGAGTGGAGGATGGGAAATGGATTTTTTTGTGTGTGTACAGTTACCCCTCCACATCTGTGGGTTCCACATGTGTATATTCAAGGAACCTTAGATCAAAAATATTTGAAAAAACAAATTCTGGACGTGTACAGACTTTTTTTGTGTCATATTCCCTAAACAATACAGTATAACAACTATTTACATTTATATTTTATTGGAAGTATAAGTAACCTAAAGATGATTTAACATATACAAGAGGATATGTATAGTTATATGCAAATACTACACTGTTTGATATAAGGCACTTGTGTATCATTGAATTTTGGTATTTGCAGGGGTTCCTAGAACCAATCCCCCACGTATACTGAGAGACAACTATATATTCACAAAAACATACTAACAGATACATAAATAAATATATATATATGAAACTCTTTACTGTTTAGTCCAACGTTTAAAAGTCTATAAAATAAATATATATTTTTAACAATAAATCTTTAAATGCAAGTTACATTGTTTCTTGTTTTCTTTCAATGTGAATCTGAAAATTTTCTTAATTTTCTATTGTCACTTTTTTCTAAATATAGTGGTTTACGCATCATAGCATTAACCTGAGGAAATAACTTACTCTGAGCTCCCATATTCTGGATTCATCAGGTTTCTGTTCTGTTTTTTAGAATTTCTTAGTAAACTTGTTGCACTGACTGCCAAATACATGCAGACTCATGACTGGAAACAGAATATAATCAATGAATCAGAAAATCCACATGCTTGGTGGTAGCAGTAACATTTCATTATTTTATATTTGCATTTGTGATCATAACCCTTCATTTAGCTAAGAAGCTACCAGGGCCAGCCGGCACAACCTGTGCATTCACACTGGGCCCCATGCTTGACTGAGTGCTCTATGGTGACCATCTTGAAATTCTTAATTTTTAAGCAGGAGTGTCCCACAAATTATATAGCCAGTCCTGAGTTTTACAAATTAGTTTAAATTCTGGAAGGGGCCAATGGAGAGCCAATCCCTAGCTAAGGTGGCTTCATCAGCCCATCAGTGTCAAACCATCACAAAGTAAAGGAAACTCTCTTAATGCTTTTAAAGACCGCTAGGAAAACACAATTCCACAAACACTTTTGCTAGCCTGTCCTTTATTTCATAATTTCTAGTACTATAAATTTTGCATATGTTTAACATAAACATCTCAGTTCCAAATTTGATTTTTTAAAGTTTTCATCTCCAATAACAGAGAATTATGATGCATCAGTTGCAGCACTAAGCACCTCCTATGTTTCTATCTCTGTAAAATTTGTTAATATATACCCTGCTTTTTAAAATAGGATTTTTATAAGGATCAGATGAACATAATATAAATACAAAGTGCTATAGAGAAATAAACTATTGCTTAAATAACATATCTTTGTTTTCTCATTCTAGATGTTTAATACATTTTTAAAAAATAGTATTGAGTATTCTCTTACTTATAAACTATCTTTAATGTTTAATGTTAGTGAATATTAGCATACAATTGACACTTAAACAACATGGAGGTTAGGAGCACTGACCTGGCTTGCAGTTGAAAAATCCATACATAACTTTTGACCCTTCCAAACCTTAACTACTAATAGCCTATTACTGATCAGAAACCTTATCAATAACATAAACACTTGATTAACACAAATTTTATATATGTATAATATACCATATTCTTACAATAAACTAAGCTAGAGAAAAAATGATATTAAGAAAATCACAAAGAAGAGAAAATATATTTACTATTCATTAAGCGGGAGTGAATCATCACAAAGGTCTTCATTCTCATTGTCTTCACGTTGAGTAGGCTGAAGAGGAAGAGGAGACCTTGGTCTTGCTGTCTCAGGGGTTGCAGCAGCAGAATAAAATTCAAGTTTAAGTAAACTCATGCAGTTCAAAACTCATGTTATTCAAGGGTCAGCTGTCTTTTAAAGGTTTATTTACGATCCCTTACTCATAACCACTTCTTCATAACCTACCATTCGCTCATTCTCTTGTAAAGCCTTCCCTGACCCCACTGAAACCTCTGGATTTGAGGAGAATCAGGAAGTAGATGCACCCCTCTTTAGGTTCTTCCACTCTCGGTATTTGCGGCTTTCCTTATGATCCCAAAGAAAATCTGACTCCCAGGTCCTGGGGTTGTGGAGTTGTACGGGTGCTATTCTTTCTTTGAACTGATATTTCAAAAATTTTGTCCCATGTATTCTAACTTTCTTACTAATTTTATTTGAAGAGCAGTAATGGTTCATAGTTTTTGAAGGGACACAGAAAGATTAAATGAAGGAAATCACGAGCTGCTCAGAACTCCAAAGGATTTGAGAGAAGCAGTTCCTAAAGCTGAAGTAGTAAAACTCAACAACTTGCTAAAACATTCCATATGAAGGGAAAAAAAATTTAGGACCGAGGAATTAGTGTGCTGCCAGCATAGAGACTATTTGTTAGCACTTGGCTAGCACTAAGTTTTACGTATTGCCAACAAGATGCTGATAACGTGGTTTCTGAAAGATTTTCAATGCTTGGCAAATACATTTATTCCTTAGTGTTTTATACTCAACATTTTCAGAAAAATCTAGGTTTCTTAAACATATATCCCAGTTATTTTAGCATTATGCATAGAGCCCTGAATTTTCACTATTTAATACACATTCCAAAGGCTATGCATATTTGGCCCAAACAGATAAATGCAAACAATAGGATGGATGTTTCTATCCTGTGTTGTAAATCCTCCAACTTAACATTTTGAATCCGGACAATAGATATAGTTGAAAAAAGATTTGGATCCAGATTGTCTGGCTTACATTTCCATAGTTGATATAGCAATGCTGAGGAGTTTGAAGAGCCTAAAAGATTCTCTTCCTCCCTCCTTCAGAAACGGTGCTGAAGAATGAGAACTGAGAACCTAATTTGCTTGCATATTTGTACCCCATCCTTTGAATCAGCCTGTAAGCTAAGCAGCTGCTCTGCAGGCTTCTCTGTTTCTCTCAGAAGAACCTTGCTCTGATTTCTTGGGGAGGGGACTGCTTCTTAGCCAAACCTGACAATCATGTTGAATCTTGAAGCAATCCATGAGGCAAATTCAGATAAAGAGAACCCAACAACTGCCAAGACTGATCAAACACCTACTGCTAAATGTTGGAGATTCAAAGATGAATAAGATGGTTCCTGTCTTTAAGGAACTCACCATCTGAGGGGAAGCAAATATGTAAAGAATTACAGTAAAATTTTAAAATGCTACACACAGTTCCTCATCTCGAACTGAATACACACTCCTTATACTCTCAAACCAATTGTCACACACCTTCTTTTGCTTACACAAGCATTTCTAGAACTTGCGAAGTAATACAATCTTGGAAAAATATTTATATAATCCTCCACATCTTTCACCTGAAGAAAATGCTGATCATTTTCAGTACCTACCTCTTATGTGTTAACAAAAACCAGCAGAGTTCTCACAAGTATTTCTGGATTTATGTTTAGGTTTAACTAATTAATTGAGCAGGAGAAAGAAGGATTAGTCACTATATAGTTTTACAATTCGTCAGCAATTTCAGGTCTCCATTAGCCAAAGCTGGAACATTCCACAGGCACGATCTTCATGAGGATATTGAACAGGTTTTATTCTGTGATTTGTTTTGGAATGAAATTCTACTCACCCTTCTTTGTGAATGAATGATGTTCAACACAATTTAAATATTTAAAAACAGCATCGAGTGTGAGCTGTTGTTTAAGGATAAACTGTCATGCTTCAGCCTAAAGCACATTTTCCCAGTGGTCATTATTCTACACCTAGTTGGTTAGAAGCCAAGGAGTTTGTCATCACTTGTAGCCACCTACCCATCATGAGGAAAAAAAAAAATCACCCTTTGGGTTATAGCTGGCATGAGGATATATATGTATCACAGGGGGAACCTGCAAATTCTCTAATACAGATTGCAGCTGAGAATGCAGAAATGTGAGCTTAGGCTACAAGAACAGATGAAGTCTTCTCTGAACACCTGTTTGTTATTGAGACAGCAATTACGGTATAGCTGAGAGGGAAACCAGGGAAGACACCCCAACCCACTGCAGCTTGAATTTTTAAGCTGAGCCTATATAAGCATATGCATTTTAGAATTGATGTTTCTTGTATCTCCAGTGTTGATGTTTCCTTGATTGATGGTCTAGAGGACATTTAGGAATCTCTGCCAGCAGAACAGATCCTTTAAAATTTCTTAGGCTAAAGATAGTCTCTTAAGTATGAATAGGGGGTTGTAAGCTTTGATTATGCTTTGCTTTATCTGCAAAGAATCCTGGGAATGAATAAGTATTGTGGTCAGTGTAGTCCCATACCATTCACGGTCCAAAGGCAAAAATGTAGTGTTGTCACATTTGAAAAGTGGCATATGTTTTCCTGGTAATTACATCTTATATGTTTACTATTCAAAAAATGCAGGTGTGGGTTTTTGAACAGTGTCCAATGACAATGTGCCTGACTGGCAGCAGTTCCTAAGTGAGTCATGTTTCACTGTCTGTCAGTTTGTATAACTGTTTTCACCACTAATTTGGTTCTGTGATGCAGTGTGCAATTAGTTCTATTATGAAAGCAGCTGTCTTCAGTTTTACAATGGCACTTTCCCCTTTGGCTTGCACAGAGCTTGTTGTGGTTCTGCTGATGTGATGATAGGAGTTGAAAAGTGGTACCTAGATGAGCCACACTGGGCCCGGATCTTCCCTGTACGCAGGATTCTTGCTTACTCACTGCTACTCTTCTGCTGTTTCTCACAGCTCAGTTAAAAAGAGGGTCACAAAGGAAATTGCCCCTTGCAAGACATGTCCTGTAAAGATTGGTGACCAGGCCATTTGTACCATTGGAATTCTGTAGTTTATAAAAATTCTGTTTGTAAATGATGTATTAGGTCAAGGTTGAGATGGGGAGGTACGCTGGCAGAAAAAAAAGTATTGGTGTATTTGGTTCACTTTCAAACATGAGGTATGATATTTAAGATTCCAAATGAAGCCTGAATGCAGCAAATGCCAGTATACGAACAACAAAAAAAAAATTGAACATAATGTTTGTAGTTAATTGGGGTGTTAAAATATGCTTTGGATTTTCCTTCTGTCTGAAAGAACATCCTATTCTCTCAGGAGTTTCCATGATTTTTGATTCTTAATCCTAAGTCTCTTCTGACATCCAGAATTCTCCAGGAGATCTACAGCAATGACCATTCTGAGCCCATCTTTCCTAAGAGGAGCCAATAGTTTGAGCTTTCCCTTACAAGCATAATTCCCTATTAATGTCTTTAGAACATTGCTACTCAAAGTATGGTCCTCAGACCTGCAGTAACACATCATCTGCAAGCCTGTTAGAAAACAGAATCTATGGCCCCACCCCAGGCCTACTGAATTAGAATCTGTATTTTAACAAAATCCCCAGGAACTCTATACGTATACTGAAGTCTGAGAAACTCTACTTTAAAACTGTATTATTTGCTTCCAAAGCCACAGCTATGTCTGAGAACCTGATTGCTACTTATTAGTGATTGTTAATGAAAATCACTGAATTTTACTGAATTTAGAGAACTTATGATCAACTGAACTATCTGGTTCTTCTATTTTATTTTTCAGTTATCCAGTTCTCCCTTTTTAAAATATAAGCTCTTTGAGCACAGGTACTTTCCCTGTTTTGCCCATTAAAGTATCTGTAGCAAGTAGAAGAGTGCCTACTACATATTTAGCAATCAACAAATATTTGTTGAGCTAAACAAATGAACAAATGATCCATTATAAATAAAATATGTGCTCAGCAACCAGAAGGAGATCAAATTCCATAATCCCATGGGGCTTACTCAGAACCTTAGCACATCAGTGCCTGGGGCAAGAGGTGAGGCAGAAATTGAGACAGGGAGTGCAGGAGTTCAGAGCTCTTACTATATAGATAGTCACAGAGGACACCTGGGCTGTCTAGGGAAGTGGCAGCTCTGAAATTTTTCCCCTGATATTTGGCAAGTGGCAGGGTTTTTAGTCTTGCTGCAAGATGTAATCCACTCCAGTTGAATCAAAATCTTCCTTGAGAATACTATCCCACATATACTGCTGGAAAAGCAGTAAGAGGGGTCCAGGAACATGAGGGTTGATAGAGTGATCAACTCTTTCTAGTTTGCCTGAGACTGTCTGAATTTTAGGACTGGTAGTCTCACATCTCAAGAAGCCCCTCAGTCCCAGGCAAGCTGAAGTGGTTTCCCTACTTGAGTGTTTGCCAGAGCACCATGTCTGCTGAGAGCCCCTGCCAAAAAGGTGGAGGACTTGGGGTCTTTGACAGACATTTAGATTTTTAGGGCACTTTCGTGATCCAATCAAGAATGTCCAATAACAGAAACTTACCATGAGGCAGATCTCTTCTGTTCATCCAGTGGCTTAAATCCCACTAATTTCATGAAAGCATTCTTTAATTTTTGTCTTTAGATTAATATGAGCAGGGACAGACTTTTTCCACACAAGATGGTGACTCACTTAAAAGCACCATCTTACAAATCTTAGTTTTGTACTCTAAAGTTGCTAATATTTGAATGGTCTTGGAGGTACACTGCTCTAGGACCTGAGCCATACCTTGCCAGACATTAAAGTCACATGAGTTATTGCCTTAAGTAGTTTCAGATATAATTTGACTGCCATTTCCAAATGTCCTTATTTAGTTCTTTTTTCTTCCTAAAAACAAATAAAAACATGGACAGGGTGGGGTGGGATTGTGGCATTATAAAAGCAGATCCAGGTTGTTACATTGTAAAGTGCTTTAGTTTGATGAGAATGCTTTTACCTATGCACAGTAGTATTTCAGCTATGTAACTAAATGGCATTACTTATGGTCTAATCTATAAATGGCGAGTTTCACACTTTTGCCATGAAGTTATTGTCATGGTGGTCAGTGGTCACTATTTAAAGAACACGGGATTGTTGGAAGCTGGACTTCCTTGAATTAAAAATTAGGTTTCTATTAATAAAAATGTCTAGGGTTTAAATATTTTAATTCATTCATTAAAATAAGTTCAGCAAGATAGTATAGAAAGTTTGAGAAATAATGAGGGAAAGTCATTTAGTACAACTGTTCTATTACAACTGTTGTAATACAATTCTTTAAAATACTATTGTCTCATAGAGTTAATACAGAAAACACTGAACACGATACATGGTTCCATAATTGAAAAAGGCTAAACAAAGCTATTCCCCAGACTCATGTTTAATTGTTTAACATACCTGAGCGACTTTAGAATAGCTAAGTACTATATTACTGAGCACTTGATAATGGCAAATGCAATTACCAACTGAAGTGCATTAATATTTTCTGAACTGCATTTATTATTTTGATTGTAAAATCGCTTATGATTCCATTCATAAAGCATGATTTTATTATTTGCACTCATCTGTTGGACACTCTTATAGGCTGTGTTTTCTTATATTTACAGCAATATTCTTAACTGTGATATTGCAACATACTGCAACATACTGCACAATATCACATACATGCAATGTATGTCAGAATCAATTATGAAGTATGTTGAAAGAAGTTATAACTAGCAATAAGAAAATAGTCCAAAATTTACAAATTATTTGCTTTTAAAAGTAA
>NW_012101454.1:2941421-2944730 GCF_000951045.1 Mandrillus leucophaeus
ACACACAGAGAAGGTCGTGAAGACAGAGGTAGATGTTACAGTTATAAACTAAGGATCAACAAGGATTGCTGGCAGCCACCAGAAACTAGGAAAGAAGCATGAGATGGATTCTCCCCCAGAGCCTCTGGAAGGAACCAGCCCTGTCAACACCATTATTTCAGACTTCTGGTCCCAAAGTTGTGATAGACTATATTTCTGTTGTTTTACGCCACCTAATATGCAGTAATTTGTTATAGCAGTCACAGAAAGCTAGTTAGTACACAGAGTTGAGGTTGCCCCTCGCAGGAGTCCTACACCCCACAGGAATGGTCCAGCACCAGCACTCTGTCATGTTCATCATTAGTGGGGAGCAGCCCAGGGGAAGCGTGGCCTCACCATGAAGGTCATAGTACATTCAGAGGGGTGTGAGCTGGGGCTACCACTTGACTACACTTCCTACAGGAGTTTCTCTTGAAGGAGACCAGCTGATGCATGTCCATGGCTGCCACATTATGAAACAGAAAAGAAGTAAAAGTCAGAGAATACAGACTTTGCCTTCCAGAAGTTTAGTTGGATAAATCAATGGGTGTTACACATGTGGGAATACAAGCATGCATGTGATGGTGCTGGATTACGATATGCAAAGATTCTGAGGGAGTCCAAAACCATCAAAAGGTCAACCTGGGATGAGTTTAATCAGCTGAGCAAAGTAGTAAACTTAGATCAGTGCACAGAAGGTAGAACAAATGGAAGGCGTACAGGCACACAAGGGAGGAGCTACAGTAAAGTTAAAGAAGAGAATGAAGAGCATGGCCTAGTTGTTTCTCGAAGAGTGGTCTACGAAGAGGTTGAAAGGAAGAAAGGAGAGAGGGAATTCACAAGGCAGAGAATAAATATGAAGTGAAAAGTGGGTAGAAACATAAAAGAGGCAGAAGGTCTTCCTAAACCGCACATTTGTTAATTTTGTTTAAAAAAGACATCTGAGTAATTTCAGACTCAGACCATGATCTGCATGGCAAGAATCCAGGAAGCCTTAGTCTGCTGGAATGAAAAACATTTCATCAGGATCCAATAAATTATTGCCTTTAGTAAAGAATGAAAAAGGAGCATGGTATTTTGAGTTGGTAGACCCTTGCAGCCCTACTTATGGACTAATATTGGGTAAATCACTTAAATTCCGAGTTAGATTTTCATATGTTAAATGGATATAATAAAATCTTTATGTCAGAGTTATTAAGAGGATTAAACGAGCCAGAATAGTTAATGAGCAGTGTAAATTCTAATGTGATCCACAGAGCTAGCTACTATACTTTAGGGATGTGATCCACAGTGCTAGTTACTATGCTTTAGGGATACACATGTTAACATCTAAATTTGAGGTAAACAGACTTAGGTATCCATAATCCCATCACTCAAAAACAATTACTATAACTTTCTAGTATATAAATTCTTCCATATTTTCTCCATTTCTATCTAGAGATATATATTTGCATATTTTTCCTGTCTGTGCTTTTACTCCCACCCCCTAAACAAATCAATTATTTTTCGAGACAAGGCCTCACTTGTGGCCCAGGCTGGAGTGCAGTGGCACAATCTCGGCTATTCCGACCTCAATCTCCCAGGTTCAGGTGATCCTCCCACCTCAGCCTCCCAGGTAGCTGGGACTACAGGCATGCACCACCACACCTGGCTAATTTTTTGTATTTTTAGTAGAGATGGGTTTTCATCATGTTGTCCAGGCTGGTCTTGAAATCCAGAGATCAAACGACCCACCCACCCAAAGTGCTGGAATTATAGGTGTCAGTCACTGCACCTGTCCCAAATGAATTATTAAAACATGTTTTGTTTTTCTGTCTACATGGTGTATTTTGGACAGTCTTTTGTATTAGTAAACAAAGATCTAGAGCACTTTTAAAGGCTACATGTGGTAGAGAGTACTAGAGCTCACCCATATCTTGTTCTCTTCTTCCTGGGCACAGAGAAGGATACACATCCTAGTTCCCTTAAGTTAGGCAGAGCCAAATAACTAGCTCTGGCCAATTAGCTCTAAATGAAAACGATGCATGTCACTTATAAGTGGAGGCAGTGACAAACCTTTGCAAGTCCTGCCATAGTGGCATTATACAGAAATGCTGGAGCTATGGGATAGAAATAGCTTGAAGAAGGTGCTGCCCTGAGGAGGTCACCAGACACGCAATAGAAAAACCCAAAAAACTTGTAGATGTAAAACCTCCATGACTTCAGAATCTGTTTGTTACAGCAGCGTAATCTAGCTTATTCCGAAGAATACACTGGACAATAATCCACATGTGGCACATAGGTTACTTCAGATTCCTATTATAAATAGTTCTGCATGAACATCTTTATTTTTTTCAAATATGTCTGATTATTTATTTCCTCCAAATAAGTTCCTGGAAATAGAATATCTGGGTCAAAAGGTATGCACACTTTAACTTCTGATACATATTGATTAATTGCTCCTCCTCAGAGTTTGCACTCAAGTTGTAAAGTCACCCAGAGTATATTAGAGTACCATTTATTATACATGTTTGACAAAATGATACATTCTTATCAACCAAATTTTTAAAAATAAATATGCCTTAAATGCTAATGAGTTTAGCTTTTTTCATAAATTTATTGGCCATTTAAATTTCTTTAGTAAACTACAATTAATGTCTTTTAGTATATTTTTCTGTTTGGCGTTTTGTTTTATAGTACTAACAGTACTGGATAGAATAAGAATATCAACCCTTTGTTGGCCTATATATTCCAAATATGTTTTTTACATGTTGTCTTTCAATCTCACTTTTAATTTTTTTGTCATATGGTAACCACTTTTATATAGTTAAAATTAAGAGTTTCTTTTATGCTTTCTGGTTTTGGTGTTCACCTCAGCTTTCTAATATTTTCTGTCTCAAATTTTTAAAAAAAATTATATTTTAATCATGTGCTTATAGGATTTTGCTTTTTATATTTAAATTATTAACCCCTACGGCAATTATGTGATAGGGTTCCTATATCAAATATGTTGAATAATTTATCATTTTCCACTTGATTGTAAATAACACTCTATCATATAATAAATTCCCATATATATATTATTTGTGCACTCCTTTTTCAGTTGATCTAGCTGCTGTTCCTAAGTCAGTACATACTGTTTAATTTAATTTTATTTTTTTAGAGACAGGGTCTTGCTATATTGCCAAGGATAGCCTCAAACTTCTGGGCTCAAGCCACCCTTCTACCTCAGGCTCCCTGGTAGCTGAGACTTCACGTGTGTGCCACTGTGCCTGGCTCTGCAGGTTTATTTACTGTAGGTGTTGAGTTTAT
>NW_012101454.1:2944935-2946961 GCF_000951045.1 Mandrillus leucophaeus
CAAAGAGTGGTCTACGAAGAGGTTGAAAGGAAGAAAGGAGAGAGGGAATTCACAAGGCAGAGGATAAATATGAAGTGAAAAGTGGGTAGAAACATAAAAGAGGCAGAAGGTCTTCCTAAACTGCACATTTGTTAATTTTGTTTAAAAAAGACATCTGAGTAATTTCAGACTCAGACCATGATCTGCATGGCAAGAATCCAGGAAGCCTTAGTCTGCTGGAATGAAAAACATTTCATCAGGATCCAATAAATTATTGCCTTTAGTAAAGAATGAAAAAGGAGCATGGTATTTTGAGTTGGTAGACCCTTGCAGCCCTACTTATGGACTAATATTGGGTAAATCACTTAAATTCCGAGTTAGATTTTCATATGTTAAATGGATATAATAAAATCTTTATGTCAGAGTTATTAAGAGGATTAAACGAGCCAGAATAGTTAATGAGCAGTGTAAATTCTAATGTGATCCACAGAGCTAGCTACTATACTTTAGGGATGTGATCCACAGTGCTAGTTACTATGCTTTAGGGATACACATGTTAACATCTAAATTTGAGGTAAACAGACTTAGGTATCCATAATCCCATCACTCAAAAACAATTACTATAACTTTCTAGTATATAAATTCTTCCATATTTTCTCCATTTCTATCTAGAGATATATATTTGCATATTTTTCCTGTCTGTGCTTTTACTCCCACCCCCTAAACAAATCAATTATTTTTCGAGACAAGGCCTCACTTGTGGCCCAGGCTGGAGTGCAGTGGCACAATCTCGGCTATTCCGACCTCAATCTCCCAGGTTCAGGTGATCCTCCCACCTCAGCCTCCCAGGTAGCTGGGACTACAGGCATGCACCACCACACCTGGCTAATTTTTTGTATTTTTAGTAGAGATAGGTTTTCATCATGTTGCCCAGGCTGGTCTTGAAATCCAGAGATCAAACGACCCACCCACCCAAAGTGCTGGAATTATAGGTGTCAGTCACTGCACCTGTCCCAAATGAATTATTAAAACATGTTTTGTTTTTCTGTCTACATGGTGTATTTTGGACAGTCTTTTGTATTAGTAAACAAAGATCTAGAGCACTTTTAAAGGCTACATGTGGTAGAGAGTACTAGAGCTCACCCATATCTTGTTCTCTTCTTCCTGGGCACAGAGAAGGATACACATCCTAGTTCCCTTAAGTTAGGCAGAGCCAAATAACTAGCTCTGGCCAATTAGCTCTAAATGAAAACGATGCATGTCACTTATAAGTGGAGGCAGTGACAAACCTTTGCAAGTCCTGCCATAGTGGCATTATACAGAAATGCTGGAGCTATGGGATAGAAATAGCTTGAAGAAGGTGCTGCCCTGAGGAGGTCACCAGACACGCAATAGAAAAACCCAAAAAACTTGTAGATGTAAAACCTCCATGACTTCAGAATCTGTTTGTTACAGCAGCGTAATCTAGCTTATTCCGAAGAATACACTGGACAATAATCCACATGTGGCACATAGGTTACTTCAGATTCCTATTATAAATAGTTCTGCATGAACATCTTTATTTTTTTCAAATATGTCTGATTATTTATTTCCTCCAAATAAGTTCCTGGAAATAGAATATCTGGGTCAAAAGGTATGCACACTTTAACTTCTGATACATATTGATTAATTGCTCCTCCTCAGAGTTTGCACTCAAGTTGTAAAGTCACCCAGAGTATATTAGAGTACCATTTATTATACATGTTTGACAAAATGATACATTCTTATCAACCAAATTTTTAAAAATAAATATGCCTTAAATGCTAATGAGTTTAGCTTTTTTCATAAATTTATTGGCCATTTAAATTTCTTTAGTAAACTACAATTAATGTCTTTTAGTATATTTTTCTGTTTGGCGTTTTGTTTTATAGTACTAACAGTACTGGATAGAATAAGAATATCAACCCTTTGTTGGCCTATATATTCCAAATATGTTTTTTACATGTTGTCTTTCAATCTCACTTTTAATTTTTTTGTCATATGGTAACCACTTTTATATAGTTAAAAT
>NW_012101454.1:2947011-2965061 GCF_000951045.1 Mandrillus leucophaeus
TTTTAAAGGCTACATGTGGTAGAGAGTACTAGAGCTCACCCATATCTTGTTCTCTTCTTCCTGGGCACAGAGAAGGATACACATCCTAGTTCCCTTAAGTTAGGCAGAGCCAAATAACTAGCTCTGGCCAATTAGCTCTAAATGAAAACGATGCATGTCACTTATAAGTGGAGGCAGTGACAAACCTTTGCAAGTCCTGCCATAGTGGCATTATACAGAAATGCTGGAGCTATGGGATAGAAATAGCTTGAAGAAGGTGCTGCCCTGAGGAGGTCACCAGACACGCAATAGAAAAACCCAAAAAACTTGTAGATGTAAAACCTCCATGACTTCAGAATCTGTTTGTTACAGCAGCGTAATCTAGCTTATTCCGAAGAATACACTGGACAATAATCCACATGTGGCACATAGGTTACTTCAGATTCCTATTATAAATAGTTCTGCATGAACATCTTTATTTTTTTCAAATATGTCTGATTATTTATTTCCTCCAAATAAGTTCCTGGAAATAGAATATCTGGGTCAAAAGGTATGCACACTTTAACTTCTGATACATATTGATTAATTGCTCCTCCTCAGAGTTTGCACTCAAGTTGTAAAGTCACCCAGAGTATATTAGAGTACCATTTATTATACATGTTTGACAAAATGATACATTCTTATCAACCAAATTTTTAAAAATAAATATGCCTTAAATGCTAATGAGTTTAGCTTTTTTCATAAATTTATTGGCCATTTAAATTTCTTTAGTAAACTACAATTAATGTCTTTTAGTATATTTTTCTGTTTGGCGTTTTGTTTTATAGTACTAACAGTACTGGATAGAATAAGAATATCAACCCTTTGTTGGCCTATATATTCCAAATATGTTTTTTACATGTTGTCTTTCAATCTCACTTTTAATTTTTTTGTCATATGGTAACCACTTTTATATAGTTAAAATCAAGAGTTTCTTTTATGCTTTCTGGTTTTGGTGTTCACCTCAGCTTTCTAATATTTTCTGTCTCAAATTTTTTTAAAAAATTGTATTTTAATCATGTGCTTATAGGATTTTGCTTTTTATATTTAAATTATTAACCCCTGCGGCAATTATGTGATAGGGCTCCTATATCAAATATGTTGAATAATTTATCATTTTCCACTTGATTGTAAATAACACTATCATATAATAAGTTCCCATATATATATTATTTGTGCACTCCTTTTTCAGTTGATCTAGCTGCTGTTCCTAAGCCAGTACATGCTGTTTAATTTTATTTTATTTTTTCAGAGACAGGATCTTGCTATATTGCCAAGGATAGCCTCAAACTTCTGGGCTCAAGCCACCCTTCTACCTCAGTCTCCCCAGTAGCTGAGACTTCACATCTGTGCCACTGTGCCTGGCTCTGCAGGTTTATTTACTGTAGGTGTTGAGTTTATTAAACTTACTGCAGACCCCTCTTACCATTACCCTTTTTGTAAGAAAATTAGAACTTTCATAGCTATATTTTTATAATAATTCAAGATAATTAGAATAATTTTGCAAAGTTCCATATGAAAAAATGTTGATTGTTTCAAATGAAATCTGCAGAACTGCTGCAATTGAAGCAATGGAGAAGGGGGTGAGGGTCGAAATCTCACCTACTTCTCCACCAATTGGATCTCTGGGACCACTTGTCAGGAACAATTCAGGGAACTGCTGCTCCAGAAATTCCTCCTGCTCTAATGGACATCCTGACCCATCAGCAAAGAAACAGAGGCTTATGGTCATTCTTCTAGACTGATGCCCTGGCCCCCTCACAAAATGGCAGAGGCTTCCAAACCTTCGACGCCTATAACCTGCTGGTGCTTCTCCCTGTAGTCACTTTGGCTGCAGGTGCTGAGCATCATGAATTGATCGCCCCTACCCTTGTATCTACTTTTCAGCTGCCCTAAATAATATCTTCATTGCCTCAATACTTGAACATCTGTTCCATATTTAAATATTTTTACTTAACAGTAGCCTTGGAATGATTTAAATAACTAATCATTTCTAGACTCAGCTGAAGGGAATATAAAATGTGACCCATTAAAGATGTGTTACAGATGGAGAGATGACAAATATGTGGAGACTTACTTTCCCTGGGTAAAAGGGGAAAGTTCTGTGGTGGCCCCAATATCTCAAGTTACTTTTTGTCCTTAACACCTAGGTGGAAAAAACAGGAATCCACCCTTCTAGCTATTATTATATATCTAGAATATTTGTATTATTATTATTATGCACTAAAAAGGATAGAAGACTTACCTTTGGTTTCTTTTTACAACTATAGCACAGAATAAGGAAGGCCTGGTTATTCACTGTTTAGTGAACACACATTCTAGTTGTGGTAATGATCAAATGTGGATCTAATAATTCCACTAATTATCATTCCAATGACCGCATGTGATTCATTTTGTCGAGTTAAAGTTTAGAGAGAGCTAAATGGAAAGCCATCTTTCTCTTGCCACAGTGACTTTAAAATACATACAGTGTACGTTAAAAAATCATATTAATTTGTTTAAACAAGGCAATGGAACGTATGTCTTAACAAGAAGGCTGACTTACCTTTATAGGACTTTGTTAGAAGTACAGTAGAAGGCGGCCAGGCGCAGTGGCTCAAGCCTGTAATCCCAGCACTTCGGGAGACCAAGGCGAACGGATCACGAGGTCAGAAGATTGAGACCATCCTGACTTACACGGTGAAACCCCGTCTCTACTAAAAGTACAAAAAATTAGCCGGGCGTGGCGGCGGGCACCTGTAGTCTCAGCTACTCCGGAGGCTGAGGCAGGAGAATGGCGTGAACCCGGGAGGCGGAGCTTGCAGTGAGCCGAGATCGCGCCACTGTACTCCAGCCTGGGCGACAAAGCAAGACTTTCAAAAAGAAAAAAAAAAAAAGAAGTAGATTAGAAGGCTTCCCATTCAGTCATTCATTCAACATTTGTTCATTCATTAATATTTAGTGAATGTCTAATATAAAGTACTGTTCTATGTATGAAGGATACAGTGCTATGGATTTATAGCAGAGGAAAACTTATGCTATAATGGAGTAAAAGTTTAGCAGGAAAAGATAAAAATTGACAAATAATATGTAAAAACGATATCACCCACTGTATGATAAGTGCTATACTAAAAATTAAAAAATAATGAGATATGATGGAGATTTCCTCCTTTGGATTGGACGGTCAATGGAAACTTCTCTCTGAACTTGGCCTTGAGCCAATATATGAATTTCCATATTCAAGGGAGACACTCATATGAATATCATCGAAAGAACCTTACAAGTGGATAGAAAAACTGGAATAAAGCCATAAGGGTGGGGAGAAGTTTGGTAAGTTTCACAAGACCACTGTGCCAGAATATAGTGAACAGAGGGAGTGTGGTGCAAGATGAATTTCAATAGAAAGGTAGGAGCCAGACCAGGTGAGTGCCACCATGCGTAGCTCTGCTGTTTTATTTACTATAGATGCAGATTTTTTTCTAAACTTAGTGCAAATCATCCTCCAATAGCTTTCCTTTGTACTTGGGAAAACATCCAAACTAGAGGACTTTGCAAGCTAGGTGAAGGAGTTTGAATGCTATCCCAAGTATGAAGGAAAGCCATCGGAAGATGATAAGGTGTAAGTAAAATGTTCTGATTTAATAGACAGCATGCTGATTTCTAAACAGAGAATTGATTAAGAGAGTCAAGATTGAAATGATGCAGTCATGGGTGGGGGAAATTAAGATGCTGGGGGAGAGAAAATTTGTTGGAGAAATGTTCATGAGTAGACAAGAGGTGATGTGCAAAAGCATGGCCTTAGAACAAACTATTCATTCATGACAGGAAGAAAAACAGGTTAATCTAGATACAAGGAGGTGGGTAGAGTGGCATTAGGAGAGTTGGGAAGGTATATTCTGATTGCTTCTATTTTTTCAGTGAAATAGGAAGCAAGTCATTATTGAGAATGAGGATGAGGAAGGATGTGCTGGAGGTTTGGGGGAAAAAAAGAGAAAACATAAAATAGTAACCTAGGAAAATGGTCATGACAAGTATCATACGACTGCCAGGCAGCACAAACAACATTCTTAAAGCTAACAATCATAAATATAAAATGAGACCAGTCAGTATGACTATATTTTTCTCCAGCCAAATTCAACTATACAGAGGTACATGGGAAATACAAAACATATTGGGATTTATCAGGGTCGATGTTTGTTAAAACCAGAGAGGGACAAGAGGGTTCAGGATTTATGCTAGGCGGTGATTTTAATGATGGACTATGGAATATTGGGCGAGGATAGGAGACAGGACTCATTAACATTAAGGTTTGTTAGGCATCTGTGTTAGAACAGCACATGTAACCATTAAATGAATAGATACAGAATGGTTAACTCCCAAAACAATGGAGAAGAAAAAATGGAAAGAGAAAAAACTTCAAAAATTCAAATTGTTAATACTCACCTTCTTGTATATAAAGAGAAATCCACCCAAATTAGCCTATAAATTCAGTAAAAATTTCATTTTTTTCTGACATTTTATAAGCTTCAGTTAGATTCATAACTGCCTTCCAAATCTGATTTTACTTTGTTATGCTCTTTCACAAGTTCTGGCATAGAGGTTTTATTAGCCTCATACGGTGAGTGGAATGACAGTCCTTTTTTTCTGGTGTCTGAGACAGTGTGTATAAAATAGAGATTATTTAAAATCAGAGAGTTTACCTGTTTGGGCTGAATGTCTTTTCTTGAACATAGGAAAGTTGGTGATAAATAGACAATGAAAAATTAAACTTATTAGAATTTATTATATTCTATTTCATTTTGAGTCCATTTGGATGATTTACATTCTTCTAAAAATTTTTCTCATTATTTCTAAGTTTTTATCTTAAGGCTGATCTTCATCTTATGATTTTATAAATCAGGGTAGAACAAAGAGAAAATCTCAAAAATATACCTCCCATGTTAACAGTAGTATGAGAATGTGCACCACTAATAGAAGCAATGGGATTTAGCAAGCAGAAAACATAAGATGGGATTTTTAGTTGGCGATGCCATCCAAAAAAAAATATATATTATTTCCCAGCTCTCATTGCAAAAGAATGTGTAGTCATGTGATCATGTTCTGGAGATTAGCAAGTAAATGGAAGTGGTATGTTTACTTGTTAAAAGGAAGAGCCGTGTTCTTTTTTCCCTTTCCTTGACCCTGCTGGCTAGAAAGTGAATGTGATGGCTAGGGTTTCCTTCTTGGATCATTAAGTGAGAATTGATCATGCATAGAGGAACCAAAAGGTGGAAGGGACCCAATTTCCTAAGTACTTTATGTAACAGATCCACTATCTGGTCTTGGACTCCCTATGTCTGGATTTTAACATGAGAGAAAAATCTTATACCCTTTCGATGGCTCTGCTATTGGGAGTTTTTAAAGTACTTAGGTGCTTATATATGTTATACAGAAAATATTGATAGAAAAACATGAAAATTCATATGGTGAGTCTATTTTTCATCCTTATTGTGTTTGTATTTTCCAAATTTTACAAAAAGTTGTATTTAAACTTTAAATATAACATGTTTGTTGACTTAAACTTTAGAAAATACAAGCAGAAGAAAAAAATTAGTGATATTCTCACTACTTAATTACTTAAATTTTGATGTACATTTTCACAAAGAAAGATAGATTACACCAAACAAAACCGAGTCCTCCAGTCCTCTCCCTACAAACTCAGAACAATCCAGGAATCCTCAACAGAGCAGGAAGTCCTATTTGGTGGCCTTTAGGGTTTCAGTCAAACCATTATCCTAGAATATTATACCTTTTTAAAATCCCCTTTTCTACTCAAAGATAAATTTGGTTTTTAAAAAATATCACTTCATATACTAAAGGTCCCTAAAGTAGGCTAATGGTTTTGGATTTTGGCAGAGAAAGTGAATGTACAAGCAAAGAGTTAGGTACTTTGTGCTCTAAAACTTTATAACCTTTACTTGTAGGTTGGAAGATTAGAAGGTATTGCCCTATAAGTTGTAATGGCCCAGAGGAAGCTATTATAGTATAAAGGTCAATGCTCTGTGAGGCACAATTTTAGTAAGTGGATTCTGTTATTTGAAAAAAGAAGAAGAAAGGAGAAAAAGAAGAAAAAAGTAAATTCTCTGTAAATTCTCAGCTTCAACAGAGGTGCTTTTTATGTTCCACAGATAAATTCCTTGAGTCCCTTAGTTCACTACAACCAAATAGAACAAGATATGCTTTTACTCTCAATTTAGGTTTTGTAATTTAATAGTCTGAAGCTTGAGTAATGATTACACACACTTATTCACACACAGAACACTAATTTTACCGATGAAAAAAGGCTTTAAAGAGCTTTGAAAAGAAGACTGTTTAAAACCCTGGATCTGTCAGAGATGCTTTTTAAAAACGAAGGTGTCACAAGTTGCTTCCTATCTCTATTAGTAAAATTCAAAAATAGAAAACAGTGCAGAGAATAAAAATATCAACCTCTCAACAAGTGTTCCCACAGATCCTTTTCACAAGATAGCTCATATACACATTATCCTTGTCATGTTGGATTCTCTGACAAAAGCTTAGAAATAATAATGCAAATTAATGTCAACGATATGCCTTTTGTCCAAATCATACAGCACTTTAGTTCAAATCATATAGTCCTGGGCTTTAATGAAACATCTGCAGTTTGTTGTGTGACATTAATTAATCTATTTAATTCTTCTGGCTTCAATTTATATTTTAAAATACTATTTGATTCTATAAAAGTGATACACACATAGTTTAAAAAGTTAAACGTACAATATAGTATGCTGTAAAAAGTACATGCTCACCTTACCCTTGTTCCCTGGTTACTTTACAGAGAGACAAATACTGTTAACATCTGAGATGATTCACCCTGGAGAGATAATATGCAAATACAATCATACATGCATGCATGTTTTAGTATATCAATCTGATAGGTTAAAATTATATATTATTGTTATTTTAATAAACATTTCTTTAATGGTTGACAAGGCTGAAAACATCTTCATTTCATTTTACTCAACTTTAATTCATTAAAAGTTGTTTGAACTTATTTTTCTATAAACTGCCTGCTCATGTCATCGTCTCATTTTCCTACTGTTTTTAAAATATTTTTTCTAATTGATTCATAAGAACTCTTAGTATAATAAGAAAGATAGCCCTTTATTATATATAGCATATTACAAATATTATTCCTGCTTTGTCAATGCCATTGAATTTGTAGTATTCTATTACTATGCAGAAAATGTTTACTTTTTATGTAGACAAATTTATCACCTTTTATGGCTTCTAAGCTTTGTGCCATGCTCAGAAAGGCTTCTCTCATTACAAACTCAATTTTTAAATTCTCACATAATTTCTTTCAGTACTTTTAGAATTTCTTCTAGTAATGATTAAATCTCTGATCCTATTTGATTTCATCTTGGTATAAATCCATCTGGAGTAAGAATTAATTCATTATTTTTCCAGAAGACTGGGCAATTGTTCATGACTAGTTATTAAGTAAATTTGTTTGGGCATGGATTTGAAATACTTATTTTATAACAAGCCACATTACCATGAGGATTTTGGTATACATCTCAACTCTTCATTTGGTCTATTGTGTTTCATTTCTATGTGCCAGTAAAAGTGTGTTTTAATTAATATAGCATGTAGTACCTTGTAGAATTAATGTCACGTCAGAAATTTATGTGCTTCTAAATTGCTGCCTACTCTAAAAATTATTTGTGAAGTAATTTCATTGGGATAAAATTAATGTATAGGTAAATACAGGGAGACTTGTTGCCTTCAAAATATTGAGTCTTCTTATCCAGTAACAAGGTATATCATTATATTTCTTCAATTCTTGTTTTATCCCTCATTCTTTTAAAGTCCCTTTATATATGTCTTGAACATTTCTTAAATTTACTCCTATTGCATTTTATCATTTTGTTCCTATGACAAATACTACCTTTATTCCTTTATATTTTAATGTAACTTTCACTTATACATAGGAAAATAACTGGTTTGTGTGCATTAATGTTATTTTATTGTTTGTGGTGTTTTCCAGTTGTACAATTTAATTGTATACGTAAATAATGATAATTCTATGTCTCTCTGCAAACCTTTGCATTTAATTATTTTTCTTTTCCAATTCCACATTTATGACCGCTAAAGCAACGATAAGTAATGATTGTAATGGTGGATATCATTGTCTTTCTCCTGTTGAAAATATTTTGAGTAGTTTCACCACTTAGCACAATGCAGGTTTTGGCTGTCAATTAGATGGATATTAAAAATATCTATTTATTATTGTTTTATCAAGAGTCTTTTAAAATCAACAATAGATTTTGAACTTAAATACCTTCATACCCTTCCTGGGCATAATAATATAAATTTTCTCTTCTGATATAATAGAAACATAAATTATATTAGTAATTTTTCTAATAATCTTAATTTTTTATCTTGGTTATGATGTATTCTTTTAAAGCAATGTTAGATTCTGTTGGCTAATATATTATTTTGGATCAGTATTCACAAAATGACTGATACACATACACACACACAAACTCACACACGCACACACACACACACACACACATTAAGTATCCTGTCAGGTTTTGATATAATTATTTTGATGGGTACACACACACAAAAAAGTTTTTCTTCGATCTCTGCTAGAATCATTTCAACAGCATTGAAATTTTCTGAACATTGCATTGACATTTTGGGTAGGCTTCAGGTATAATATAATCTGGGCCAGATGCCTGCAACTTTTGAACAACTTTTATAATTTCTCTGAAATACCCTAGATTTTCTATCCCTTTTGAAGTCACTTTTGGTGATTTAAGTTTCCTAGAAATGTCAACCATTTTTTTAAGATTTTTATAATCCATATGCATGAAGTTAAGCAAAGACACATTTTAAATTTTAGTTCCCCCTCAATATCTGCACTAAGGTTCTCAACTTAATTTCTCATTTTAAATATTTTTGCTTTCTCCATCTCTCGCCATTTAAAAACTTATGTTAATGGTTTACCTATCTAATTAACCTTTTAAAAATGACAATTTTTAAAATTTATTCATTTCACTCTTTTTTGTAGCTATTCAGAAATTTCCCACTTCATTTACTAGTTTCTTAATTCTGATTTCCTCAAGTTTCTTTTATTGATGATGACAATTTCTTATTTTGAATATTTAATTTGTTCTTATTCCTTCTTATTTGACAGTTTTTCTTTGAAATTTGATTTTTACTCTGATCACCTTTTTTGCCTCCTACAGGTTTCAGTATGTATTGCTTGTAGTATTTTGTTTAGATTTCTTCTCTTATCTGCGAGTGTTGTAAAAGAGATTAAAATTTTTATTCAGCTCCTAACATTTTAAAATTTTTATAATATAGGTATTTATTACTAGTTTTATTTTACCGTGGATAAAATAAATAAAACAAAACTTGTGTTTTGAAGTGTATTATGATTTTTATGGCCTAATAAATGTTCATTCCTTAAAAAGTTCTATGTGTATTCATTTTATTCTGATCAGAATTTTTAGCAAGATGTCAAACTTTTGTTTTTTGAAACTAGTTTGTCATGACATATTGTAATAATTACAGTATTTATTTTCTAGGACTATTGTGAATGTGCAGACTTAATTTACTGCTAAGGAGACTATTTTTATAAAATAATATTAAATCCTGTATTAGCTGTCTATTTCAGACACTGAATACTTGCAGAGATCTAGTTTTTTTAAGATGCAACCTCATTGTTGAAAGTAAGTGTATGCTGTGGATGTCAATATTAGCATCCCAATAAGGATGTGACGATATTAAGGTGGTGGTAGTGGGAAGTCAATCTTGATTCCTTTGGAAATTTTAGATTTTTATAAGTTTATTGGAAAAATATACTGTTTCTTCTTGGTAAACAGATCTTTTGAAACGAAAACACCATGAAGGAGAAATTGAGGTGTGACTACATTTCCTCAAATAACCAGTATTGTATTTGTGAATACTGTGTACTTTGCAGTGAACGGTGTGGAAGCTGTTCATTTTTCATTCTGAAGTAAAATACTTCCCTCTAAAAAGTCTATGTGTGTTTAAAAAGAAGGCATAATCCCTGTATGATGTATAATTTGTATCAATAATATCTACTCTATTAATTTTTAAATATTTTATATTTTCACTTTTCTTTTTTAAAATGTATTTTTATTCTTATAGATAAAGGGGGTACAAGTGCAGATTTCTTCCATGTATGTATTGCCTAATGGTGAAGTCTGCTTTTAGCATACTCATTGCCTGAATAGTGAACCAATAGGTAACTTTTCAACCTTCACCTTCCCCATCTTTTTTAGTCTCCAGTGCCCATTATTCCACTCTAGATGTCCATGTTTATCCTTTGTTTAACTTCCACTTACAAGTGAGAACATGACGTTTTGACTTTGTTTCTGAGTTATTTCGCTTAAGATAATGCACCGTAGTTCCATTCATGTTGCTGCAAAAGACATGATTCTTTTTTATGGCTCAGTAGTATTTCATGGTGTATATATGCCACATTTCCTTCATCCAATTACTGTTGATGGAAACTTAGGTTGATTCTTTGCTATTGTAAACAGTGCTGTGCTAGAAATACGAGTGCAGATACCTTTTTGATACAATGATTTACTTCCTTTTGGGTATATACCCAGGAGTGGGATTGCTGAATTGAGTAATAGTTCTATTTTTAGTTCTTTGAAAATCTTCGTACTATTTTCCATAAAGACTGTACTAATCTGCATTCCCACCAAGAGAGTATAAGTGTTTCATTTTCTCTGCATACGTGCCAGCATGTGCAATTTTTGACTTTTTTTTTTTTAATACTTTAAGTTCTGGGATACATGTGTAGAACGTGCAGGTTTGTTACATAGGTATACATGTGCCTTGGTGGTTGATGCACCCATCAACCCGTCCTCTACATTAGGTGTTGCTCCTAATGCTATCTCTCCCCTAGCCCGTAGCCCCCTGATAGGCCATGGTATGTGATGTTCCCCTCCCTGTGTCCATGTGTTCTCATTGTTCAACTCCCACTTATGAGTGAGAACACGTGGTGTTTGGTTTTCTGTTCCTTGTTAGTTTGCTGAGAATGATGGTTTCCAGCTTCATCCATATCCCTGCAAAGGAAATAAACTCAGCCTTTTTATGGCTACATAGTATTCCATGGTATATGTATGCCACATTTTCTTTATCCAGTCTACCGTTGATGGGAATTTTGGTTGGTTCCTAGTCTTTGCTATTGTGAACAGTGCTGCAATAAACATATGTGTGCATGTGTCTTTATAGTAGAATGATTTGTAATCCTTTGGGTAGATACCCAGTAATAGGATTGCTGGGTGGAATGGTATTTCTGGTTCTAGATCCTTCAGGAATCACCACACTGTCTTCCACAATGGGTGAACTAATTTACACTCCCACCACCAGTGTAAAAGTATTCCTATTTCTCCACATCCTCCCTGGCATCTGTTGTTTCCTGACTTTTTAATGATCATCATTCTAACTGGCATGAGACGGTATCTCACTGTGGTTTTGATTTGCATTCCTCTAATGACCAGTGATGATAAGCTGTTTTTTTATGTTTGTTGGCTGTATAAATGTCTTCTGAGAAGTGTCTGTTCATATTGTTTGCCCACTTTTTGATGGGGTTGTTTTTTCTTGTAAATTTGTTTAAGTTCCTTGTAGATTCTGGATATTAGCCCTTTGTCAGATGGATAGATTGCAGCAATATTCTCCCAGTCTGTAGGCCGCCTGTTCAATATATGATAGTTTCTTTTGCTGTGCAGAAACTCTTTAGTTTAATTAGATCCCATTTGTCAATTTTGGCTTCTGTTGCCATTGCTTTTGTTGTTTTAGTCATGAAGTATTTGCCCATGCCTATGTCCTGAATGTTATTGCCTAGGTTTTCTTCTAGGGTTTTTATAGTTTTAGGTCATACATTTAAGTCTTTAATCCATCTTGAGTTAATTTTTGTATAAGGTGTAAGGAAGGGTTCCAGTTTCAGTTTTCTGCAGATGGCTAGCCAGTTTTCATAACACCATTTATTAAATAGGGAATCATTTCCCCATTGTTTGTTTTTGTCAAGTTTGGCAAAGATCAGATGGTTGTTGATGTGTGGCATTATTTCTGAGGCCTCTGTTCTGTGTGTGTGTGTATATATATATTTTGGTATGAGTACAAGTACCATGCCGTTTTAGTTACTGTAGCCTTGTAGTATAGTTTGAAGTCAGGTAGTGTGATGCCTCCAGATTTGTTCTTTTTGCTTAGGATTGTCTTGGATATGTGGGCTCTTTTTCGGTTCCATATGAAATTTAAAGTAGTTTTATTCTAATTCTGTGAAGAAAGTTAGTGGTAGCTTGATGGGAATAGCACTGAATCTATAAATTACTTTAGGCAGTATGGCCATTTTCACGATATTGATTCTTTGTATTCACGAGCATGGAATGCTTTTCTATTTGTTTGTGTCCTCTCTTATTTCCTTGAGCAATGGTTTGTAGTTCTTCTTGGAGAGGTCCTTCACATCCCTTGTAAGTTGTATTCCTAGGCATTTCATTCTCTTTGTAGCAATTGTGAATGGGAATTTACTTATGATTTGGCTCTCTGTTTGCCTATTATTGGTGTATAGGAAAGCTTGTGATTTTTGCACATTGATTTTGTATCCTGAGACCTTGCTGAAGTTGCTTATCAGCTTAAGGAGGCTTTAGGTTGAGATGATGGGGTTTTCTAAATATACAATCATGTCATCTGCAAACA
This sequence comes from Mandrillus leucophaeus, assembly GCF_000951045.1. Classification (NCBI taxonomy): domain Eukaryota; kingdom Metazoa; phylum Chordata; class Mammalia; order Primates; family Cercopithecidae; genus Mandrillus; species Mandrillus leucophaeus. Next base: position 2,959,756 of record NW_012101454.1, read on the forward strand.
GAGACAATTTGACTTCCTCTCTTCCTATTTGAATACCCTTTATTTATTTCTCTTGCCTGATTTCCCTGGCCAGAACCTCCAATATTATGTTGAATATGAGTGGTGAGAGAGGGCATCCTTGTCTTGTGCTGGTTTTCAAAGGGAATGCTTGCAGCTTTTGCCCATTCAGCATGATATTGGCTGTGGGTTTGTCATAAATAGCTCCTATTATTTAGAGATATGTTCCATCAATACCTAGTTTGTTGAGAGTTTTTGGCATGAAGGGGTGTTAGATTTTATCAAAGGCCTTTCTGCATCTATTGAAATAATCATGTGGTTTTTGTCACTGGTTCTGTTTATGTTATAAACTATGTTTATTGATTTGCATATATTGAACCAGCCTTGCATCTCAGGGATGAAGCTGACCTGATCATGGTGGATAAGCTTTTTGATGTGCTACTGGATTCGGTTTGCCAATATTTTATTGAGGTTTTTCACATCCATGTTCATTAGGGATATTGACCTGAAATTTTTGTTGTTGTTGTTGTGTCTTTGCCAGGTTTTGGTATCAGGATGATGCTGGCCTCATAAAATGAGTTAGGGAGGAGTCCCTCTTTTTCTATTGTTTGGAATAGTTTCAGAAAGAATGGTACCAGCTTCTCTTTGTACCTCTGGTAGAATTGGGCTGTGAATCCGTCTGGTCCTGGGCTTTTTTTGGTTGGTAGGCTATTAATTAGTGCCTCAATTTCAGAACTTGTTATTGGTCTATTCAGGGATTCGAATTCTTCCTGGCTTAGTCTTGGGAGGGTGTATGTGTACAGGAATTTATCCATTTCTTCTATAGTTTCTAGTATATTTGCTTAGAGGTGTTTATAGTATTCTCTGATATTAGTTTGTATTTCTGTGGGATCAGTGGTGATATCCCCTTTATCATTTTTTATTGTGTCTATTTACTTCTTCTCTCTTTTCTTCTTTATTAATCTGGTTAACCATCTATCTATTTTGTTAATCTTTTCAAAAAACTAGCTTCTGGATTCATTGATTTTTTGAAGGGCTTTTCATGTCTCTATCTCCTTCAGTTCTGCTCTTATCTTAGTTTTTTCTTGTCTTCTGCTAGCTTTTGAATTTGTTTGCTCTTGTTTCTCTAGTTCCTTTAATTGTGATGTTAGGGTGTCAGTTTTTAGCTCTTTCCTGCTTTCTCCTATTGGCATTTAGTACTACAAATTTCCCTCTAAACACGGCTTTAGCTGTGTCCCAGAGATTCTGGTATGTTGTGCCTTTGTTCTCATTGGTTTCAAAGAACTTATTTATTTCTGCCTTCATTTCATTATTTACCCAGTAGTCATTCAGGAGCAGGTTGTTCAGTTTTCATGTAGTTGTGCGGTTTTGAGTGAGTTTCTTAATCTGAGTTCAAATTTGATTGTACTGTGGTCTGAAAGACTGTTTGTTACGGTTTCCATTATTTTGCATTTACTGAGGAGTGTTTTACTTACAATTATGCGGTCAATTTTAGAATAAGTGAGATGTGGTGCTGAGAAGAATGTATATTCTGTTGATTTGGGTTGGAGAGTTCTGTCATTGTCTATTAGGTCCACTTGGTCCAGAGCTGAGTTCAAGTCCCGAATATCCTTGTTAATTTTCTGTCTCACTGATCTGTCTAATATTGACAGTGGGGTGTTAAAGTCTCCCACCATTATTTTGTGAGAGTCTAAGTCTCTTTGTAGGTCTCTAAGAACATCCTTTATGCATCTGGGTGCTCCCGTATTGGGTGCATATATATTTAGGATAGTTAGCTCTTTTTGTTGCATTGATCCCTAAACCATTATGCAATGCCTGTCTTTGTCTTTTTTGATCTTTGTTGGTTTAAAGTCTGTTTTATCAGAAGCTAGGATTACAACCCCTGTTTTTTTTTTGTTTTTTGTTTTTTGTTTTCTTTCCATTTGCTTGGTAAATATTCCTCTATCCCTTTATTTTGAGCCTATATGTGCCTTTGCACATGAGATGGGTCTCCTGAATACAGCACACTGATGGGTCTCAACTCTTTATCCCATTTGCCAGTCTGTGTCTTTTAATTGGGGCATTTAGCCCATTTACATTTAAGGTTAATATTGTTAAGTGTGAATTTGATCCTGTCATTATGGTGCTAGCTGGTTATTTAGCCCATTAGTTGATACAGTTTCTTCATAGTGGTGATGGTCTTTAAAATTTGGTATGTTTTTGCAGTGGCTGGTACCAGTTTTTCCTTTCCATATTTAGCGCTTCCTTCAGGAGCTCTTGTAAGGCAGGCCTAGTGGTGACAAAATCTCTCAGCATTTGCTTGTCTGTAAAGGATTTTATTTCTCCTTCGCATATGAAGCTTAGTTTGGCTGGATATGAGATTCTGGGTTGAAAAATTCTTTTCTTTAAGAATGTTGATATTGGCCCCCACTCTCTTCTGGCTTTTAGGGTTTCTGTGGAGAGATCTGCTGTTAGTCTGATTGACTTCCCTTTGCGAGTAACCTGACCTTTCTCTCTGGTTGCCCTTAACATCTTTTCCTTCATTTCAACTGTGGTGAATCTGATGATTATGTGTCTTGGGGTTGCTCTTCTCGAGAAGTATCTTTGTGGTATTCTCTGTATTTCCTGAATTTGAATGTTGGCCTGTCTTGCTAAATTCTCTTGGATAATATCCTGAAGAGTGTTTTCCAACTTGGTTCCATTCTCCCCGTCACTTTCAGGTACACCAATCAAACATAGGTTTGGTCTTTTCACATGGTCCCATATTTCTTGGAGGCTTTATTCATTCCTTTTCATTCTTTTTTCTCTAATCTTGTCTTCACGCTTTATTTCATTGAGTTGATCTTCAATCTCTGATATCCTTTGTTCCTCTTGATTGATTCGGCTATTGATATTTGTGTATGCTTCATGAAGTTCTTGTGCTTTGTTTTTCAGTTCCATCAGGTCATTTACAGTCTTCTCTAAACTGGTTATTCTAGTTAGCAATTTCTCTAACCTTTTTTCAGGTTCTTAGCTTCTTTGCATTGGGTTAGAATGTGCTCCTTTAGCTTGGAGGAGTTTGTCATTACATACTTTCTGAAGCCTACGTCTGTCAATTTGGCAAACTCATTCTCCCTCCAGTTTTGTTCCCTTGCTGGCAAGGAGTTGTGATCCTTTGGAGGAGAAGAGACATTCTGGTTTTTGGAATTTTCAGCCTTTTTGTGCTGGTTTTTCCTCATCTTTGTGGATTTATCTACCTTTTGTCTTTGATGTTGGTGACCTTCAAGTGGGGTTTCCATGTGGATGTCCTTTTTGTTGATGTTGATGCTATTGCTTTCTGTTTGTTAGTTTTCCTTCTAACAGTAAGGCCCCTCTGCTTCAGGTCTGCTGGATTTTGCTGGAGGTCCACTCCAGACCCTGTTTGCCTGGGTATCACCAGTGGAGGCTGCAGAACAGTAAAGATTGCTCCCTGTTCCTTCTTCTGGAGGCTTTGTGTGGAGGGTCACCTGCCAGATGCCAGCCGGAGCTCTCCCGTATGAGGTGTCTGTTGATCCCTGCTGGGAGATATCTCCCAGTAAGGAGGCATGGGGGTCAGGGACCCACTTGAGGAGGCAGTCTGTTCCTTAGCAGAGCTCAAGCACTGTGCTGGGAGATCCACTGCTCTGTTCATAGTCGGTAGGCAGGGACATTTAAGTCTGCTGAAGCTATGCCCACAGCCACCCCTTCCCCCAGGTGCTCTGTCCCAGGGAGATGGGAGTTTGATCTACAAGCCCCTGATTGGGTGTGTTGCCTTTCTTTCAGAGATGCTCTGCCCAGAGAGAAGGAATCTAGAAAGGCAGTCTGGCTACAGCGGCTTTGTAGCACTGTGGTGGGCTCTGCCCACTTTGACTTTTTAATAATAGCCATTCTGTAACAATCGACAGAGTAATCAGACAACCTATATACTGAGAAAAAAATATTTGCAAACTATGCATCTGACAGATGGTTAATATCCAGAATCTATAAGGAACTCAAATAACTCACCAAAAAAGGAAATACCCCTTTTTTCTTATTTTGATCTACTTGAAGAAGATGACACATGTACATCTATTATTATATTCTGTGTATCCATTTATCTTTGTATATGTTAAAGTTTTACCCTAGGAATCTTTATTCTATGCTATTTAGTAGATAAGTATTTATGATTATTGCACCTTCCTGTGAATAATAGCATTTGTCATACAATGCCTTCTTAGTTTTATGTAATATTTCTTTGCTGTGAATTCAATCTTGTCTGATATTACAGACCCTACGTAATTTTGTGTTTTCATAGGCATGCTACAGTGTATTTATCTTTTTCCTTTCAATCATCTGAGACACTTTGTTTTAGAAGCATTTCTTCAGTTCAGAAGAAAGTTGAATTTTTATTTGTGACTTATTCTGAAAGTATTTTCATAGGTGAGTCTATAAGATTTATCTTTACTGTGTATTTTAGTTCTGCCATCACATCTTAATTCTGACATTTAGTTACCTTTTACCTTTATGTTTTATTACTTTGTCTGGTTTACTGTGCTTTGTTTATTTGCAAGTATTTTCTTAAACTTATGTATTCTTTTGCCTTTTAGGCTCTGTCTGTTCACTTCGCTTTTGTGCATGCATTTTCCTCCTAATAATTTGAAAGCTTTATTATCTTTTTTATGGTTTACAGTGCTTATCTTTATAATTTCACATATGTTTAATTCCATTTTAAATACATATCATCTTGCTTTCTACTATGAACAATAAATACATATACTTGCTTCTACCTCTCTTTCCTCAATTATACCATTCAATTTACTTGGCTATTTTATTGTCCTTATTTCCTGAGGTAGTTTTCTTTCTATGTTTAAATGCAATTCCGAATTCTGTTCTAGGTAATATGGCAAAGAAGCCATCATAAAAACCTTCCTAATATAGAACAATTAGAAATGATGGATACAGGCTGGGCATGGTCACTCATGCCTGTAGACCCAGCGCTTTGGGAGGCCAAAGCAGGTGGATCACCAGAGGTCAGGAGTTCGAGACCAGCCTGACCGACATTGTGAAACCCTGTTTCTACTAAAAATACAAAATTAGCCAGGTATAGTGGCATGTGCCTCTAAGCCCAGCGACTCGGGAGGCTGAGGCAGGGGAATCGATTGAACCCAGGAGTTGGAGGTTGCAGTGAGCTGAGATCACACCACTGTTACTCCAGCCTGGGCAACAAGAGTGAAACTCTGTCTCAAAAAAAAAAAAGAAAAAAGAAAGAAAGAAAGAAAGAAAGAAAGAAAGAAAGAAAGAAAGAAAGAAAGAAAGAAAGAAAGAAAGAAAGAAAGAAAGAAAGAAAGAAAGAA
>NW_012101454.1:2967321-2967937 GCF_000951045.1 Mandrillus leucophaeus
CTTTGTTCTCATTGGTTTCAAAGAACTTATTTATTTCTGCCTTCATTTCATTATTTACCCAGTAGTCATTCAGGAGCAGGTTGTTCAGTTTTCATGTAGTTGTGCGGTTTTGAGTGAGTTTCTTAATCTGAGTTCAAATTTGATTGTACTGTGGTCTGAAAGACTGTTTGTTACGGTTTCCATTATTTTGCATTTACTGAGGAGTGTTTTACTTACAATTATGCGGTCAATTTTAGAATAAGTGAGATGTGGTGCTGAGAAGAATGTATATTCTGTTGATTTGGGTTGGAGAGTTCTGTCATTGTCTATTAGGTCCACTTGGTCCAGAGCTGAGTTCAAGTCCCGAATATCCTTGTTAATTTTCTGTCTCACTGATCTGTCTAATATTGACAGTGGGGTGTTAAAGTCTCCCACCATTATTTTGTGAGAGTCTAAGTCTCTTTGTAGGTCTCTAAGAACATCCTTTATGCATCTGGGTGCTCCCGTATTGGGTGCATATATATTTAGGATAGTTAGCTCTTTTTGTTGCATTGATCCCTAAACCATTATGCAATGCCTGTCTTTGTCTTTTTTGATCTTTGTTGGTTTAAAGTCTGTTTTATCAGAAGCTAGGATT
>NW_012101454.1:2972537-3013477 GCF_000951045.1 Mandrillus leucophaeus
GAAAGAAAGAGAGAAAGAGAGAAAGAAAGAAAGAAAGAAAGAAAGAAAGAAAGAAAGAAAGAAAGAAAGAAAGAAAGAAAGGGAGGGAGGGAGGGAGGGAGGGAGAGAAAGAAAAAAGGAAGAAAGAAATGATGGATGCAATATTTGGTCTTTAAGTAAATAACTGAGCTGGCAAGAAATTGAGCCCTAACCATGAGAAGGTATGGCCGCATAGAGTAAACAAAATACTATCACTGGCAGCTGCTTTGAGAGCATCCAACATCTGCTGGTGTCCTAGAGTCTGGGCCTTAATGGACCATATCTGTTTAGAGGACCAAAGAAGGCTAAACCTGCTCAAGGAAAAAGGTTTGGATCAGAGATTCCTGTATAAACCCAAAACCTCTCAAAGTGACTCTTTGGGTGAAAAGGTAAAAATGTTACAATTAATTATAAAATTATTTATTATAAAATTATTTATAATTCATAATGTATTGATTAAATAACAAAACATCCAGCAGAGAGAAATATAAAACAGATGTTTGCTGTCTTCAACTTGGCTCTTGGTGGATGCGTTTGGGAAAATGTTTCCCTGAGAATTCAAAACCACAAAGAAGCCTTTACATGGGTTTGGGGATGGATTTCAAAGAATTCAATGCCCTTGGAAAACCCAGAATTCAGGATTTAATTTGAACTGGTCTGGTTATGTAGTGCTCCTAGGTGACTGATAGAAGCAAAAATAAATCATATCTAAGGAAAAACACTTTAAACTTGAGCTTCAAAAAGTTTCCACAGCCCAAATTCCAAGGAATGTGAGATCAAAATTTAAACTATCATATTAAGTGAGGAAATAAACCGCCATTAGCAAGAGTCAATAGAATGGAAGAGAAAAAAAACATACCACCAATACATGTTAGACCCAGTAAGACTATGGAAGTAGAAATTACTACATGCAGGATATAAAATAGGTATTTTTAATATGCTTAAAGAAATAAGAGACTCTTTAAGTATTATTAAGAAATAAAAGACTATGAAAAATGACCAGGCAAAATAAAAAATGGACCACAGAACTTGTAAAAATAATTAGAAACTCAATGGACTAAACAGTAGATTAGACTTTAACAGCTGATTGGACAGAATAAAATCAGTGAACATGGAGGGTAGGTCTAACGAATCTCTAATCAAATTTCCTGAGGGGGATAATAGAATTGGGAAAAGACACAATTCAAAATGACACTGAGAATTTTGCAGAAAAAATAAAAACACAAACCCTTAGAGTCAATATCCTGCTAAGAAACAAATAAGATAAAGGAAAAAAGAAAAAGACATTTAGATACACAATGAAACTACAGATTGCCAAAGAAAAGAGAGGTTCTTAAAAGGGGATAGAGAAAAAAAAAACACCAGATAGCTTAAAACAAATGACAATTTGATTGAGACCATCAGAAGATGGGATAATATCTTCAAAATGCTAAGAGAAAATAACTGTCAACCTAGAGTTGTATAGCCAGTGAAACATCTTCCAGTGTGAAATTAGCACATTTCCAACAAACTAAAAGATCTATTTTCCAAAAAAAATTCTAAGAGAAGAATGTCAAAGCAAAGAAAAAATGATCCCTAAAAGAACTTGTACGTAAGGGAGAATGCTAAGACAACACATTGGTAAAGATATGGGAAAATCTGTATTAACAGCAATAATGTCTTGGTTGTAGTGTAAAAAACAGAATTATTTTCATAGAAAGCATCTTATGAGACAATCCTATTTTATGCAACACACTCAGCAAAATGCTGCTAATTAATGTTAGGCTGGGTGCCAGAGCCAGACCCTTTGCTAGTATAGTTAGTGAGTACAGATGCCCACCCAGCCTCTCAATTTCAACAAAGCTTTGTTCTCTATTTATTGTGAAGAATTCATTTTATGGATACAATTATTGGTTATAATAGCAGTCACTAGCCTGCAGGTCTAATAAGTTCAACATTTTGTTGAACTATGAAAGTCACAATTATGCCTTATAAGAAACTAGGAACTGTAACCACACTAAAACTGAGAATTGGTCTCTTAAATCTTGACATATTTGTATTAAAGACCAGAGGAAAACCTGGCAAAGAATACAGTACAGTCATATCATCATTGAATTTTTATTTTTCTAACTACCATGATGAGATTCCAAGTTTCTCTCTTTAAAAAAAAAATAAATCATTATGATGCCATCATGAAATCATTTCTAATCCAATGGTGCTAGTCATTACTACCATTTGAAATATAGTTATGCCTTTCAGCTGTGGCTTAGTAATGATATTAAGTCTGAATTTTCCTGCAAAAGCAATTTATTCATGTCACCACTTACTGCTGTAAGCTTGTTTATGGCTTTTTAAATGGGATCTGTTTCACCATTTGGTTCTTTCTTCAGCACATTTTGCCTTTTGTAAAACACATACATTTCCTCCAATGCAATCATAAATGATGACAGAGGAGAAGAACTGAATTAGAATGTAAAGCTAGTTCCTAAAGTATTTACATATGATGACCAGATTTACAAAGAGGAAAGGAGAAGCACATCGTAGTCATAGAAGAGATGTTCAGAATCCTATAAAAATCCTGAATTATGATGTCAAAACCCTGCCTCCAGTTGTGAAAATTGAAGTATAATTACTAAAACTAATATTCATAGCAATGTGAACTCTTTTTATAAGGCTGCCTCTTGAAAAGAGTAAAACAGGTAAAATAAAGTGTTTTGTTTTATATCTTAATTCTGGTGGTAAAAGTACACATGCGATTAAATAGCCTAGAACTATGTACATGCTTTATACCAATATGACTTTGATATTGAGCTATAGCCACCTAAGGTGTACGCAATAGGGGAAATTGGTGAGTGGTGCATAGGACCTCTCTATTATTTCTGCAACTTCTTGTGGATCTATAATTGTTACTAAATTTAAAAAAATTTAAACCTATTTCCTCAGCTTTCAATTTTTAAAATTATTTCGGTTTTAAAAAATTATTTGTAGAGATGAGGTCTCGCTATGTTGCCCAGGCTAGTCTTGAACTCCTGGGCTCACGTGATCCTCCCGCCTTGGCCTCCCAAAGTGCTGGGATTACAGGAATGAGCCACCACGTCTGGCCAACTCTCAATTTTAAAAAGGATGAAGATGGGAATTTTTCACTGACTCAAGGAAAAATACAGTGTACGCTTGACTTTCTGGTCTCCATTACAAGAGCTTACCACCTCTCTGAGATTTTTCCTTCTTTCCTACAGAATTCTAGCTGTCAGTGGTAAGAAGGATTCTTCCTGCCTGAGCTCACAGACACAAATCCCAGAGCCTGTACATGTCCCAGCAAAGAAGATATTGAAAATGTGTGAAAATGGGTAAGAGACCCAACTCACCCTATTTATATTGCCTGTCGGTTCATTCCCTCCCACAATGAAATAGCCATACCTGCTACTAGCCATTAGACCACAAAGTTCTTCACACATGTAATCTCACAGAATCCTCTCAATCCACCATGGGGCTGGTAAGATCATACTTACATTTGACTGTAGTCCCAGACATCATGTTGCCTTGGTCAGAGATGCGGTATTCATTTAATCTCTATTCTCCAAAAACCACTTTAGTAGCCAGATAAAAACTCTTCCTAGAGAATTCACAGAAGAGGAGATTTGAGTGCCGGATTCTTTAGGTTTTTTGTTTCCCATGTGCTGGGCAGAATGTTATGTGTTTTAAAGGAAATATCTCATCTGACACCACCCCAAAACTAATGAAATAGGTCCTGTTATCTTTATTTTTCCCCTCTTTTTGACAGATGAGGAAATAGAGACATAAAGAAGTCAGGGACTTTGGCAAGGCAGGTAGAATACCTGAGATTTGAGCCCGGGGATTACCCAATCCAAAGCTCCTGTTTTTAACCACTTTGCTATTCTGCCCATTACCAGTGCATTATGGATGTCTTCAGGTACCATTGAGGTATTGATATTATCCATATTCAGGTTTCCAAACAACCACTAACCGCAAAACACAAGAGTTCACAGCTTCATCCATTCACACAATTGGGAATGTTACCAGGTGGTCTGAAAAAAACAATACCATAGTCAAATAAGTGTAAGGACACCAATATGAAACATGAATACATTTATTAACAAGATTAAAGATACTTTTTTTAAAATAGGCACTCTCAGAAATTATAATGTTTAGGTATGCATTGTAAATCTCCAAGATGAGAGTATTTGTATTTCTCAAGTATATTTGACCACAGAACCTTCTTTTTCCCATGGTACCTTTCATATTTTAGACACCGATTTCCATAGATCTCGGAAGAATAACATTCTCCCTCTATTCTGAAAAAGGCTTCTGTTCTCTTCCTTGGAGTAGTCTTGATTTTGTGCTATCAGTGCTTTAGACCCATTACCACTCCTGCATTCCACTATCTGCTTTGAGCTGTTCTTTCTTTTCATTTCTTGCTCTCTCTTTCCCCCATGTTGGGAATATTTACCCAGTTCTCCACTTCAGACAACCTCAGCAAGCAGTGAGTGTGTGCCTTGCTTCTGGTTGGTGCACAGCCAGGTGACAGATCTGTTCTCACAGGGCATCTTGAACTTTTTTGGCTATGTTTTCCTATTGCTTTACGATTAAGACTTTCTTGTTGCCCACCCGCCGCCCAGGAAAATGGACATTCTGAACTCTTCTAAAGCAACTGATAGGTGATTTTACTGATATTGATAACATTACAGAGTAGGATAGTTTACGGTAAAATAACAGATTTTTAAATATTAGAATACATATGTACACATACATGTAATATACTCACTTATATTATAACCTTGTTCAATAAATTTGACATCTTCCCACAGACACTGCAGAGATATTTAATGCATACTATTGAACATTGTAGAAAGCTAGATAAAATGAGTTGAGAAAAACTTTGTACAATAGACCCAGTACCTATACTTTGTCATGTTAACAACGAAGTATTATATGTTATATGCCCATTGTTCACCCCTTAGAGCACCTAAAAGGAATACTTTTTTCATTGCCTTACACCTCATCGAGCCAACTAAGAAGAAAGGTGGCTGGGTCAGATGGCTCAGGCCTGTAATTCCAGAACTTTTGGAGGCTGAGGTGGGAGGATCGCTTGAGCCCAGGACTTTGAGACCAGCCTGGGCAACATAGTGAGACCTCATCTCTACAAAAATTTTAAAAATTAGCCAGGTGTAGTGGTGCATGCCTGTAGTCTCAGTTACTTGGGAGGCTATCGTAGCTGAGCCCAGGAAGTTGAGGCTGCAGTGCGCCATGATCATACCACTGAACCCCAGCCCGTGCAACACAGCAAGATCATGTCTACAAACACACACACACACACACACACACACACACACACGAGAGAGAGACAGAGAGAAGAAAGGTATTTCATTTTGGGGACTTCAAAAGTATAGCAACAACATTAGGTTTGACATGATAGGTGTATTATTTGATAATAAAAGCTCGTTTCATCATAATAATAGACGTACCAGTACTCTCTTTTCTTTCTATTTTGAACTCTGTGTATTTAAAGAATAAGGAAGGAAAAAAGACAGTGAGGATTATTAAGAGACAGATGTTAAATATAAAGAAAAAAAATAGGCCAGATGTGGGAGCTCAGGAGACTGAGGCAGGAGGATTGCTTGAGCCCAGGAGGTGGAGACTGCAGTGAGCCACAATCATACCACCGCACTCCAGCTTGGGTGACAGAGCAAGACCCTGTCTCAAAAAGTAATAGTAAAGAAAGAAAGAAAAATAAATAAGAAACATTCCAATTCATACATAGAGTAAATATTAGCACACAGATGATAAAACTTGAAATGTGTAAAACTCTAATAATCAAAATATTTGCAGCATATAACTATATGAAAACTATTTTTTAAATTGGCTTATAGTATAAAATTTCTGAGGAAAGAAATCATGAGAAAATGCATTCAACTGATTTTGTAACTACAGTATTTTTCTAATGATCATGAACCGTAAAAGTAAATGTTTTCTGATGATGACTGTTGTCTCTGATGATGGCTGTTGTCTCTGATGATGGCTGTTGCCTGCCCGAAGGCTGCACCCAGGAGTGGGAACCACACTGCTCAGGGCTTGTGGCTGGGAGGCCCGTTGACCTGGCCTCTCTGCTCCTTCCACCTGCCCTCTGCTGCCTTCCCATTATCCTCCCCTGCACTTGGAGTAGGGTGACTCATTCTGCTTGGCTGCCTCCATGCCTGGACAGAGCGGTGCCTGCTACCAGGCCCTCCAGGTGGTTCCGGGACTCAATCCCCTGGGAGGGGAAATGGCCCAGTCCCGGATTAGAGCACACACTGAGGCTTGGGTTTGAATCCAGGCTGTGCTGTTTAGTCACTGTGTGTGCTTCTTGCTGAGTTGATCTCAAGTGTAAGACCACATAAGTAACTACCTTTTAGGGATACCCCCAAGGCTGAAGTGAGACCACAGGATGAGCCATGTTCAAAGCACCTAGCACTCCCCGTGTGTAACTCCACTGTGTGTCCCCCACCTGCTGCCACTGCTGAGACATCCAGCCCTGGTTCCTTCTCCCATCTCCAGTGACATGAGGTCATTTACAACCTACATTTACACTTTATAGTGTTTACAGGTATTAAATTCCCATCCACTAAAAAAGGTAAAAATTAGAACATTCTGTACTGAAATTATGATTTTGAAAATAAATTATCTTGGACTCTGAAAATTACCTGAGGTATTTGTTTCCTAATATTTTTCCTATGACAGTCCCAATTTAAAGCAGAGTCCCTTCTTCCTCAGACTGAGCTAATTTTAATCAGACTACTATTTCTCCATTTGCTATTCTCATAAGGCTTCACCAGTTTTGAGTGACTGCAGATGACTTGAGTAATGGAAAGTGTTTTAGAGGGTCACGCACAAAAATAACAAATGCTAATTCAGGCAGAAAACAATGGAGTTTTCACATTTACGCACACAGAGAAAATTTATATTTTACTAGAATGCAAAAAAAGGCATGAAACCCCCATTTAGGCTAATATTTTTTGCCAATTATATTTTATTTTTTACCTATTATTTAAATTAATCATCTCATATTTCCCCAATATCAAAATTGAAATATAACTCATTCATTTCCCGGTAAAATATTACTCATAGAAACACATAAATATAAATCAGTTTTGGCTTTACTCAACTTTAGGGTTCCCAGATAAAATACAGAGTGCTTGGTTAAATTTGAGTTTCAGATAAACAACAAATTTTTGTTGGTATAATTATGTCCCAAATATTGCAGGGGACACACTTATACTAAGAAATAATTCATTTTTATTAGAAATTCAGATTCAACTAGGCATGTTGTATTTTTATTTGCTAAATCTGGCAACTTACTTAGCTCCTTTGTCGCTGTTACTTCTACAAGTCACAGGAAACTCCACGAACAAACACTCTTTTTTTTGATATAATAATACAGATACAGAAAAACCAGTTATACATACAGACTATGCTTAAGGAAACATAGTGATTATATATACTGGGGTCTGAAACTGCGGGATTCTTTAGCCATTTGTAATTGGGTCATGAAAGATAGAATTCTTGAAAACAAAGACATTGCTTAGGATGTAGTAATTGATAAAAGTTTAGCAGCTTCATTCTAATTTAAATTAGAGTGCCTGAGAAAACTAGCACATCATTTGGCAAGATCTAAGGCAATTACTTAAAAAGAGGAGCAGGTGTAATTGAGCATGCAGCCTTGCTTGTCATCTTGTCATTCCAAGAGCAGGTAGATTCGCCATTGAGGAAGTGTGGCTATGCCAAAATCATGTGTAGAAACCTTATTTTATGTGTGTGCTCTGTGGAGGAAGAAGACTGTCAGAGGGAGGGTCGGGGTTACAAACATAGGAATGTGGTTCCCTAGGCGAATGCATATGAAAAAGGACCCTAGCCAGTGGTGAAAAGTAACACTTTTCTTGATGAAACTGTCTAAAGTAAACGAATATCACGACCAAGACTTAAAAGGCAGAAGAAACATTACCTGTTTAGAGAAATGATCAAGATTTTTAAAACTAGATGTAATATACTTGGCAATTTAATTGTAACTGCTTGTCAGGTGTTCCTGTTAAGTCTACAATTTCCACCTTTTGTTTTTCATGGCTTTTAATCTTAATTTTCTCTAACTACACAAGATTCACAAAATTAAGCTGTTTGGTAGGACTGCAGTATTTATTTTGCCTGATTTCCTTTTTTGATCATTTCTTTACGCGAACAGCACATCTCTTCAGCACCACCTGAAAAGATTTACCTACACTTCACAATAAAAGACTTTCGGTTAACTTCTGAGGTTTAAAAAAACAATGAACTGTATTAGAATAGCGAACTCTGAACCTCAAGCAAACTGAAGAGAAAGCTAGCACATCTGCCTCCTTCTGACAGAGTTAAAAACACTTTCCTTGAATTAATATATTCATTATATATTTCCAAGGAGAGTCAAATGACAGGTTCTACAAAGGTTGCCTTAACTGGAGTACTTTTAAAAGTTACTTCCCAAGAATATAGCTAGCTCTACACATGCATGCCATATAAAACTGATGATTTCATTGGACGGCTTCTACCCAGAAATTCACACGTTAGCGTCAGTTTGGGTCAATACTTTGCTTACCCCTGAATAACCCGAGTCCTTCAACAATTTATAGTTCCTTACATGGGATCTTTGTTGGGGCCTCTGCTATTCCTTTTTCCTTCAAATGTATTCTAATTCAAATCCCTTCTTCACTGAAATAGCATGAAACAAACCTCCAGGCAATGGAGTTTTTTTTTTTTTTTTTTTCCTTTCAAAAACAACAGACATTTGCTAAATTTCAGAGAAGCACCTGTATTAATTGTATTTCCTGCTCATGTGTTGCTTTTGTTTACAATAAAAGAATTCATCTCAGGTTAGTTAACCTTGCTTTTTAGAGAGGGCACCTGCCATTATCTTGGTGAGTATTGTAAATCAAAACATGTTGAGCCTTTAAAGAGAGAAATAAAGAGGTGCTGACAAGAGGGGATGCCTGTAGGATTAAGCGACTTTCTCACCACTTGTATTATCAGGACAGAGAACAACTGAGTCACATTAAATTACAGGGGGGAGAAAGATTCCCAGAAATACCACAGATAGGTTGACTGTCTTACCTAAGACGGTAGTCAATGGGAGGTTGACTGGCATCTTAGGTAAGCCCGGGAAGAGGAGGGGTCTGTGAGGAGGTATGAAAAGACAACTCCCTCCTTAGCCTCGGGCTTCGATAATTGACCAAGATTTTTTCAGCTTGTGATTTGATCCAGCCAAACCCTGTTAGAGGCACTTGCCCCCAACTGAGACCAAGGCTGAAATGAATAAGAATTAGGTGACTCACTGGTATGTACAATACATGCATTCACATCTATTAGGATAAATGACACGTCGCTCACTTTAAGCACAGGCAGCTGGAGATTGTCATACTCTGAAAATGACAACTGTTATTTATTTATTGAGAATATTTATACAGGTTCTTCCTGGGCACAGAGAATGCATTTTTCAGCAGCACCATGACACCAGCTGTCACGTGTCTCCAACGGAACACAGAAACCCATTAGCACAAGCAGAGACAAAGCACACGTATTCGGGGCAGCAATCTGTAGGAGCAGAGATTTAGAAGGTTGAAGGTGGCAGGTTTTTAAGTACGGCCTAAGCCATTATCTTAACAGGGTTTCAAGCTCCTCTAAGGAGAAAAGGATTGTTTTTCCACACAGCATGGTTTCAGTAACTGCCAGAGGACCAGTTTTGAGGCATTGATTAATTTGGTCGAAGGTTTCCCATTATACAACTCAGGGGGCATGTTTGTCAGCTGGTAAAGAAGGGATGGAGAAAGTTTAGGACCAAAAGCAACTCTTCTTGTCTCTTTTCCACATATCACCATCCTTGAAGCTCTAGAGAAGGCTCTTCCCTGCTCCTGCTGTAATTCTCCCCATATTAAAAAAAACAAAAACAAAAACAAAAAACAAAAAACAAAAAAACAAAAAAAACCAGGCACACTTTCTTAAAACGTCGTTTCTCCAAGTAGGGGCCCCCATTCAAACTGTCCATTCCTAGGCCACATTATAGATTTACTGAACCTGAATATCTGTGAGAGACCTTGGAATATGCATTTTAAGAAGTTTCCTCAATGTTTCTTTTGCATTTTCTTCCAAGGATACAGTAAGGTTACGTAAAAGAGCGCATTCTGAGCTTCCCAGATTCTAAGTGCTGGTTGATATTGCATTCATAGCAACCAGTATTGCTTGATGGCAACTCAAATCACTGCAGAATATCTAAACATACCTCACATTTCTTAGGGAGTACTATATTTTCTTAACTATACATATAAGTGTGAATGACTAAATATAATGCTTTCCAGAGAATACTTTACATATACATACCTCCTAGAAAAATTCAATTAAACGTAAAACATTTCTCTTACAGCCACCTGGAACTAATTTTTTGGTATGTTGGCCTATTCCCCAATCAGATGAAATTTGCAGAACCCAGTGTGCCATATGTGAGACTGACCTCCCTCCTCTTGCTGTAGTAAATGCTAGAGAGTAATTCCTCTTAGAAATAGATTAAGAACTCTTGAAAATGGGGCTTTAACATGAATATCAAACTGCATATATAAATTTAAATTTCAGATTATTATTTTATTGGCAAAGACTAAAGAAATCCAATATCAAAGGGACATTTTCCTCTTTTTGCATTAAAAATATTTTACCATTACCAAAATAAAAGATGGTCATTAGGAAAAAGAATGACTGATATGAATAAGCATTTTTTTTTTAAAGAGAAGTTTCAAATTTTACAATTCTACTTGCCCAGAGACAACTACTCTCAACACTTTGGTACTTATAACATCTATGTCTACTATGTAGGTAAATAGTTGGGTTTTTTTTAACAAGCTAAACTGTAATTTTTACCCTTCATATTGCTTTGTATTCATTTTGTTTCTTGAAAAATATATTATTAACAATTTCCAAATCAATAGATATACTATTAGGGAACATTTTAAGACGTTGCATGCATCCATTATGTGGATATGTAATAAGTCATCTAACCAACACTTGGCTTTTTAATATTTAGGTTATTTCTAATTTTGCTGTTATAATTAGTGAGATAATGTCAGCCCCCCCAAAATGTGCTGAATATTCTGCCTCCTGTGAGAAGCAGATTTATGCAGTTGCAACAACCAAATGCCTGCCATTAGAAGCAGAGTGTAAATAAGCTTGTAGGTCCTGACACTAGGCTGAAAAGTAGACAGTGTCCAAGAGCCATTTCTTATTTTTCTGCCACCCACCTCCCACACCAAGAGCTCCTTCCCACTCTATTCCCCATCCCACATCCTTTGAGGATTCTAGGAATATGAAAACCCCCCACCGTTAAAAAAAATTAGCTTGAAGCTCCTGTTTCCAAATTTAAATTGAATGACTATATCTTTGGCAATAGACTGTATGGAGCAAGGATGCATAGGTGAGTCCTGTCTATCAGCTTATCTCTTAAAGGCCCAAAAGAAGATTGTTTTTATAACTCTAATGAAGCTGAAGCTTCATGGTCTCTCGCTTGCATGGGCACCTTCCAATTATTAAGTGTTTTTTGTTAATTGGCCAAATTTTTCTAACATTGAGAAACAAATTTGGTAAGATGTTTTGAAATGCTTTAATAAAAGAAGTGAGAATTTCTTTTCAGTATTCTCCTGATTTGAATGGTTTTGAAGGGTACCATTTTTATCATCTATTAATGTATTACAAAAACTAAAAGAAAATTCAGAAAAAAAATAATGGAATATGAAAGTAAAAACACTAAAAATGAGTGATGAAATCAATAGAAATTACTGTGATACAGAGCAGCAACATAAACAAAAGAATTTTCAGATGAAAACAAAAGTAGTTCATTAAGAAAGATATATTTCACTGATGTCATCTATAAAAATGAATATATTTCAATTCAAAGTGTACTTAAGATTAGTTACTGCAAAATAAAACTTAAAATGCCCTGAAATATTATAGCTCATGTATAAAAAATTTAATAAACATTTCCCCAAATTTAACAGAATTCTAAAAATTTTTAGAATTTACATGAAGCTTCTATATCATGAAGCTGAAAGGAACTTTTCTTAAACCAGGTAATAATTTTTTTTAATCAATGCTGCTAAATAAAGTCTGAATTATCTTTCTTTTCTCTCTATAAAAATAGTTAGGCTGAGCACAGTGGCTCATGCCTGTAATCCCAGCACTTTGGTAGGCCAAAGTGGAAGGATCACTTGAGTCCAGGCATTTGAGACCAGTGTGGGCAACATGGTAAAACCCCATCTCTACAAAAAATTTAAAAACTGTTCGGCATGGTGGTGTGCACCTGTAGTCCCAGCTAATTGGGAGGCTGAGGTGGGAGGATCACTTGAGCCCAGGAGGTCAAGGCTGTGGTAAGCCATGACTGCGTCACTGCACTCCAGACAGAGTCAGACCCTGTCTCGCAAAAACACAAAACAAACAAACAAATCATTGTCATATTAAAAGGCAATTAAAGACTCTGTTGTCCCCAAAGTAAGAACAACAAAATTATAGGAGAGTCGGGAAGTTAATTTCTAAAAGTAATGTTATTCTTTTTTGTTTTGTTTTTAGATTTTTAGATTTTATTTTTTAGGACCAGATATTTATAGATTTTCAGCTTTAAAAAAAATGTTTCTTATTCCAAATATTCATTTCTGTGCCTAATTTTATATTCATAAGTGTTCTATTATTTTTGTTAAAGAAGACATTCCCCTCAACTTGTATGAGCTTCAGACTCATCATAACCTGAAGTCAACGCTGAGGTTGTCCAAACTCATAAAAGTCAGTTGCATCCATGTTCATTTACACCAAGAAGGTGCTTGTGGCCAACAAAGAGGGGTGTAGCCCTGTTACACACCTCTTTGATCAAAGAATAGAGCAAGCTATGCAGCCTTTGCACGCATGGGGTGGAGGGGAGGGATTTGGGAAGGATTCATGCAGAAGCTGTTCATAGGATGCAGTGGACTTTGTAAATTCTTTGCAATCAGGTAAAGTACGTTTCCTAAGCGGTATGTTAGGTCTCTAAGTGGTGCTTAAACATATCACAAAGGTAGCAGATGAAGGACCAGATTGTTAGGGAACAACTTGCTTGCAAAACCCAAAGAGCGGTGGTTGATCTGATAACTGGCGGATTCTTAATAGCTCAACACAAATAAACCACTTGTAAATGCCCCTGGGCTGGCCTGCCTTACAACCCTTTTCACATGGCAGTAATATATGGCCAGTAATTACCATAATGAGCCACCAGAAGGCATCTATTTGTTAGCCCTGGAAGAGCTTGCATCTGGCTTTTAGGTGTGAAACAAGGAGAGGCAAATGACAAGAAGTATTTGAATATACATTTCCTCCGGGCAGCTACTTATTTGAACAGCTGCTTATGAGGCACACAGCACCATTAAGTCAGTCCAATTCAGGAGGCCGTGTGCATCTTGATTTCTATTTTTTTTCTTTGAAGTACAGGAGCAGCTTATTTTCTCCCCGGGTAATAATTTCTCCAAATTAAAAGTGGTTACCCGACTTAAAACCTGTGACAAGTCTATTGTGTTGACCTCTACAGCTGGGAGAGTGTGGAGGTTGCCAGGGAAATGGGCTCTAGAAACACATGGAACACACTCAGAAGTCACGTGCCAAATTGTTTGGTTTTAGATTAAGTTTCTAAAATGATCCAGAAAAAAAATGATCTGGAAAAATGATCCAGAGCTTTCTTTCTTTTTTTTTTTTGTCTTTGTCAAAACAAAGACTGTATAACAAAGGCAACATTTTTTAGCCATCTGCTAAAAATACAAAAATATTTTCATCAAAGTAACAAATTGGTGGTTTGTTGTGTCAGCTTGTACATTTAATAATTCCAATGATGAGCATTCCGCAGATATCAGAGGCAAATTTGCCATCTGAGAAAAGAAAGAGATCTAGGTACATAAGAAATGAGCTCTAAAATGACACTGAAGCTGGTATTGTAACAGGAGAATGGGGAGTGTTTTGGGCGAAAACTAATATGGAAATGGACAGGAGGCGAAAGGCTTTGAATCTTTGTAGTGCTATGGCTGGGAATCAAACTAAAGTGGTTTCTCCTTTACCACTGAGCATACTCTCACGGTCAGGGCCGGATTATTCAACACCTTAACATCTCTGCTTATGAAAAGGTATTCGAAATGCTGAATATTTCTTGAACTATTAGGAGTACATGTGAAATAATGCATCTAAAACACTCAGGAGCATAAAACAAAGGTCCCTGGTATTTCTCACTGACCCAAAGTTTACCTTAGATAAAGAGATTTATATGGAACTTTGAAAAGGTATATCAGAAGTTTGCCTTGACATTTGTGGATCACTGAGATTAAGAAGATTATCAGGTGGTTGTGTTTTCTGAAGTTTCCTGATCTCTCCTTTTACCTAGGGGTCAAACTGTAGGCATTTGGTAGCTTACCCTTGAGATATTAGCAAGACACAAAATGACAGGGTCTGCAATTAAAATGCAGGTCAGTATTATATACTATTCCCATAGATTCATCAGCTTGTAATTTTTTTGGACTTCTGCACTTATTTTTTGGTTTAGTGAAGAACTTTACAATTATATATAAATTTCTCATATAGTATATATATGTACATACATACACATACACATACACATGCACACACAAGTAGTCACATGGTTAAAGGATCTAAAACTGTATACAGTAAAATGTCTCCTCACTTTTGTACCCAATTCACCTAGTTATTTTCTGCCCATTCTTCATGCCCTAAATATTGTTATTGGTTTCTTGTGTGTTTTTCTTATATTTCTTTTTGTATATCCAAGTAAACAGACACATATATAGAGTTCTCGCTTATTTTAATGCAAAAGTCAATATACTCTGCATACTCTTCTGCATCTTACTTTGTAACGAAACGTATCTTCGACTTAAATTTATCTCAGTACATGGTTTCCTCAGTCATTTTCATAGCTGCATAATTTCTTGTTGTTTGAATGAATTACAATTTATTTAATCCAAATTGCAACATTTTTAAGTCCTGGTCACTCTTAGAAACACCATACAAAATATGTTGAGCCAAACTATAAATACTTTCATTTGAATTAAACTTTAAATTTTTATCTACCTGCAGCCTGAATTTTAAAACTGAAAAAAATATAAGGAACCAGTAGAGTCAGGGATTATTAGAAAGAAAAACCTAATTTATGAGTTTGAGCTGGATAGAATGCATAGCATTAGAACACAGAAGAGGGAAAAGTCAACTGAGAACTAAATATTGTATGGGATGTTTGTCATGGCTACCTTATTTTTTTTTTAAATACTGTATAAACATTCAGATTTGGATTTTTTTTTTCCCAGATAGAGGAACAGCTGCCTTCCATGGCTTTGTCTCTAAGACCACAGAACTAATGTTTCTTTAAGGTCTTCCAACCTCTCTGATCCTACTTTTACATTTAATTAAGGTAATCCTTCAATCTACATCCTCTTGCAGACCCCATTCTCTTTTCTTTCCAAGTTGTTATCCATGTTCCACCTGAAGCAGGAGATCATATTGCAGTTTTGGGCCTAAGCTCATTAAAGAAGAATGCATCTGGCATTTCTCTGGGAGGAAAATGGGCTTTCAAGTTCTAATTGGAAAGATCTGAAGAGTGTAGAACTACCATGTCTTTTTGACCACAAGCCCCAGACCACTGAGTTTATATGCTCACTTTGTGGAAAACGTTGGGTCTGTATCTTGACTGAAGTTGTTGTTTGCCTATCAAATAAAATTAGATTAAAAATTTTTTAAAACTTCCATCCTGATGTGAGCAAAATTGTGTAGGTACGTGCAGTGCCTCCATAATCTCTCTTGTTGAGAAAATTGCATGAGGTTTGTGGATAAAAATAAAGTATTAGAAAAGTTCAAGCAAAGAGAGACACAACCAAGAGGGAAGCTGTGCCAGCAGAAAGAGAGAAAAACAGAAAAGAAATGAGAGAACTAGAGGGGCAGACGGAGGGAGGAAGGAAGGAAGAAGGAAAGGAAGGAAAAAGGAAAGGAAGGGACTCTCTTAGAGCTGGGATCACTTGCCTTTCTCTTTGTGGCCTGTCAAAATGGAAGGTTTAGGACTTTATCAGGTGTGGAGCGCTAAAGCATAGCACTTGGTTTTGCCTGAAGAAAAAAGCTAATGAAAAATTATTTTTTGCCTTTCTCTCTCTCTCTCTCTCTCTCTCTCTCTCTCTCTCTCTCTCTTTCTGCAAAGGTATTAGTGACTGATAGCCTTTTCTTGCAAAAACTGAAGGGACAGAGAACTAGCAAAAACCAAACCAAAACAACAAACAGCAAAACAAAACCCAGAGCCATAATAAATAGTTCCCTGCCAACATATTTACCTAAATGTCTGGGGTCACTCCAACACTCCTCTATGTGTCCATCTGCCTGTCGGCTGCTTGCCTCATTCCCAAGGATACCTAACAAATATTTGCTGATGAGACTGATATCAGGTTGTATTATGTCCTCACTTGCTTCTACACACAACATGATAATATCTCGTATTTATACTTATTGTAAGTACTAAGTTATCTTTCTGACAATGCTTCCTTTCTCAAGCCCTCTTTTAAAAATGACATGAATTTAGCTCTTACAAGACTTTAAAAGAGAACAAGAGGACTAGCAGATTCCCTTCCTGCCCTTCTGACCCATACCCATCCTGGGGTCAGCGCCCTGGCCTGTCTTTATATAGTCACTAGAAAATAGGTGCCAGATTCTCTTCTTTTGACTTAAACCCTGGCTCTGCATGTATTTATTTTCACCTGTTGGAGAATGCAGTTCCCCTAAAGTATTGAGCCAAACATACAGATCCATTCTGAAATAATCATAAAAGGATTTATTTCCCTAAGAACATGTTAGCTTATCTAAACATCTGCTACTCAAAAGTGATTACTTGGGAATTTCCAGGTCACACAGGAACACGTGAGTCTGTTGCTACTGGATTAATTTAGACAAAAACCAGCAACCAAACCTTTTGGGGTGGGACAGAGAGTGCTTTAAAAATTAGTCTGGAACTTTAAAAATGTGAATTTACATACTTTTAAATACCATTTCTGATTTGGCTTTATTTTAATCAGTCTATATATTTGGTCTTTGTGCTGAAGTCTTAGGTAGCAAATATACAGAAGCCATGAAAGTCTCTGAAAAGGTTAACTCTTATGTAGCAACAGCAATGTTTTTAAGTGAGGGAGAGAAACAGAATTTTAGAGTGTTTTGGAGAGAAATGTTTGAGAATAGACTCCAGAATTTAGGAAATATTTATGATATGGGCAGTAGATTCAAAGAAAGCTATAATTTTGCTGAAAGTGATTTAGCAGAAGGGGAGGAACCAAACTCTCCAGAATGAGTTAGCAAACATTTGGTTTGGTGGAAAGAAAAGAAAATATCACCCATCTACTATATGCCAAGCATTTGGCATTTATTATCCCATTTAATCCTCATCCATGATGACTCCTGTCAAACAGACGAGGAATCTACAACTCAGTGAGTGTGAGTAAGGTGTCCATGGTGATTGGCAGAGGCAGAATTTCAACTGGGTCTGTTTGCTCTGGAATTCACCATGCCATGTCACCTCGGTTTTCAACATTGAAGGTGAAACATGATTTAA
This sequence comes from Mandrillus leucophaeus, assembly GCF_000951045.1. NCBI lineage: Eukaryota > Metazoa > Chordata > Mammalia > Primates > Cercopithecidae > Mandrillus > Mandrillus leucophaeus. Next base: position 2,990,194 of record NW_012101454.1, read on the forward strand.
AGTAACTGTAATGACATCCTGACAGGTGAGTGCTCTGGCTACTGATGCTCAGTTCTAGCCTGAACAACAGAGGAGCTAGGTAGGCAAGTATTACAGTGGGCACACTGCATTCTTCATGGATTTCTCCCTCAGCCCTGTCTCCATGATGGAGTTTGCAATGTTGTTTTCTGGATGGAGCAAGTTTGGAGAGAGCAGTGGAAGAAATAGGAGGCAGAGAGGAAGTCAAGGATATGTCTAGATCCAACACTCCACACACACTAATTTTGTATACTATTTGCTTTTGAAATCTGGAATAGAAGAAGAGATGCTTGTACATATTGGGTAGACCAGGTATATTGGAGGAGGAAGGATGAAGGGGCTGCTCTGCTACTCATAACTAGAGATCACCAGTAGGTTGTCCATAGGCTTGACCTGTGGGTTCTTTTGTTTGGCCCACACACTTTTGTATTCGTTTGTTTAAATAATTCCCAAGTTTTAAAAATCCATTCAACAATTATTTATTGGGCATGTGCCAGGTACTGACTGTTTCAAGAACTTGGAATTCGTTAAGGAACCAGACAAAGCTGCATTCATGGAACTTATATTCTAGCAGGGAGAGAAAAACAATAAATAACAGACATACTAAATGATTAAGATATAGTATCTGAGGAAGTGAGTGCTAAGAAACAAAGTCAACTGGGGTTACAGGGGTTTAGAAGGAGGATGGGATGGGCTATGGGATGCCTTGTTGAGGAGGAAGAATTTGAACAAACTCTTGCAGGAGGTGAGGGTGTCAGTTGTATAGACATGAGCAGTGAGGATGTTCCAGGCTGAGGGAATGGCCAGTGCCCAGTCTCTAAGGTGGGAGTACGGGTGCTTGTTTGGGAAATAACGAGGAGACCGTGGGGCTGGAGTGGTGTAAGCAACTGAACAGGTAATAAAAAGTCAGGTGAGTTAATTGATGAGGGACTGGTTGGTGTAGGGCCTTATGAGCTTTTCTAAGGGCCAACTTTTACTGTTACTGAGATTGGGAACCCTGCAAGGTATATAGCAGATGACCTGATTTAACTTATATTTAAATATAATTACTCTGGTTTCTTTGTTGAAAATAGGCTGTAGGGAAAGAGATAAGGATAGACTCAGGCAGACCAGTTAGAAATCTTTTGAAGTACTGCAAAATGGAAAATGATGCTGGTTAGGGAGGTATCCGTGAAGGTTATGAAAAATTGTGGGAGTGGGAGTGTTTCAAAAGGTAAACACAAAAAGGTCTATTACATTGGATGTGGAAAGAAGTGACAAATGACTGCGGAGTTTCTGGAATTTCTGGCCTGAGAATGATACTGCCATCGGGGAGATGTGGAAAGCTGTGGGTAGAGAAGTTTTCAGGAAAGATCAGGAGTTCAGTTTCACCCATGTTACATTAGCAGTGTCTGTTGGACATCTCAGTGGAGATGTCAAAGAGGACAGTGGGTATGCAAGTCAGAGTTTAGGAAAGCTTCTTGGCTGAAGATGTAAACTTGGAAGCCATTGGTAAGAAGAGGTGTTTAATGACGTGAGCCTGAATAACATTTCAAAAGAATGAGTGGGGATAACAGAGGACCAGACTTGAATGTTAAGAAATTTGGAAAATAAGAACTGTGTTAGAATATCCAGATTTCTGTCCTCTCTTGAAAATGGGATGGTGTGGAAAATATGACCCCACATTTCTGCATGGCATCAGCAGCTGGGGCTGAATAACTGATTTATATTCTCCTCCCTGTACTCTACCCTCCCTAACCCGATCCGTTTAGACATGCTATGCGCTCTACCGCTCACCAATAGCTCCGCCAGACTGATTTTACTCATTCATATCACCTGCCTATACTCCAAAGGCATTCAAGTTTGCCAGTCCCGGTAGACGCCCATGCATACAGATATTACCAATATTTATGCCTCCCACTGATGGGTAGTAACCTCTGCCTTGAGCAAATCTAGTTTTTCCCCTAACTGTATTTGGGAAATTCAGCCAGCATTTTCATGAGATGATATTGGGTTCATTGTTAAATCTGAATCTGACTTTCTTTTTTTTTTTTTTTCCTGAATCTGACTTTCTCACCTGGAGAAATAAGGGGACAGATGGTACTGAGAATGACAAAGAAATTTAAAAAAATGAATTCGTGAGTATTTCAACATTTTCTTCCATTTAAGAAATTAGTGGAAACTTCCTCAGTCTTGCTCAGCTTGGAAATAGTAGCAAACATTTTACGAATGATCAAATAGAAGGTGACGTACAGCCAGAGAGAAGGCAAATAAATCAAGGGGAGAAGGATGGATAAAAAATCAGGATAAAGTACTCCGCTAAATCTGGAAGGATTGAGGTCCCAGGCATCAATCATGATTCCTGTGCCTTCATAGCAGCACAAAAATGTGTATTAATTGGAACATAAAAAATAATAAGTTTAGTTTTTAACCTGACAGGTCACTTGGAAGGTAGCTCTATGCGTTGAGTGAATAGAACTTGCAAATGAGCCATAACTTTAAAGCAATGTACTGGGCTGCCTGGCTTTGAGCAAGGCATATTTTTCTCATTTGGGATTTCAAATATACCCTCCTGTACTGAGATTTTGTGCTCATTGGTCTTAAAGGCAATGACAAGGAACTTGTAAGTGGAAGAATGGTTGACCAGTCACCAAACATACTGAGTACCTACTATGTGGTTCTTTAGGCTAGTTCAAAAGAAAAAAGGAATTGCAGTCAAGGTTTATGATCATTCTCAAGATTGACTCATGGAGTGGCAGTGAGCTATGGAGGAAGATGTGGCTGTCAGTCAGGACCTCCCTCTTGTTTAACACATGACCACCTGCTCATTGAGAGAGAATGGTCACCACATTTTTGGAATCTACCTCCCTACTCTCCACCCAACCTCCTCCCTGAGAAAATATCATCTTCTCAAGTGTATGCACATAAAAAGGTAGTTTTTTTCCTGGTGCCAAATTCCATTGCTTTCTCCATTTGTTGTTTTTATTTTGTTTGCTATTCCTGTCTTTCTTGGGAACTGATATCTTGAGCAATTGGTAAATGGTTCCTATAGCAACAGTCACCAAGTGAAATCTCTCCCAACAGTGCTCCTCCCTCCCTCCAACCCCACCTCAACATTTTTTATCTTTTCAGTAGTTTACATTAATGTGTTTAGGTAAAATCTCCCACAGAGAGATTTCAAAACTCATTCACTAAACTTACATTTCCCACATTTAATGAACATTGCAAGTTACCGGATAGTTTTCCTTAATATAGAGAGGCTTCAGGCCCAGCTACCATAAATTTTGTATTTGTGGCTGCATGTGAAATTGTAAGATAACACTTCATAACAGAATAAAAATATTAAAGAAAAGTTATTTTAAGTTTATTTTCCCATTTTAAATTTTGATTTCAAAATATTCATTAGAGGACAGATGGGGTGTAAAAATCAAGACATGAGCAAAGAAGTAATGCAATAGAGACAGTCCAGCATGAATACATGCATGGGAAGGCCAGTGCGACCAGAATCTATTAACCATTCTGCACTTTCTGTCACCAGCAGTAGGAGCCACCAGCTGTGAAGACCTATTAATGATCATTAAAATATTACTTCTGTAACTATTATGACATATGATAGGGACATGAGACTTTTTGTATGGAATGAAGCTGGCTTCCACATGTCTCTGGTTTGTCTGGAACAGGGTCTCTAAAGCAGAGTTTAGGAAGACATTATGGTTGCTCCCTTTCATCAACATCAATAGGTTGATAACCTCTGACGTCCCTAGTGTCATTTCGTGTAATATTATAAATTTAACATTCATGAATTTAGCAGTCTTGCCTACTTATATTTGTAGCCACACCTTCATGTAAAGAGTTTTATATGTTTTGTAGGTATTCCAACTTATAAGATGCTCCAACTTATATTCCAAGCTGAGTTTAATACATTGGGGGCCATCTAGTGTATGGTGAAGATCATGAACTCTGGTGCCAGAATAGCTAGAATCAGCGCCAGGTGCGGTGGTCATGCCTGTAATCCCAGCACTTTTGGAGGCTGAGGTGGGCGAATCACTTGAGGTATGGAGTTCGAGACCAGCCTGGCCAACATGGTGAAACCCCATCTCCACTGAAAATACAAAAATTAGCCAAGCACAGTGGCGCATGTCTCTAATCCTAGCTACTCAGGAGACTGAGGCTGAAGAATCTCTGGAACCTGGGAGGCAGAGGTTGCAGCGAGCCAAGATTGTGCCACTGCACTCCAGCCTGGGTGACAGAGCAAGACTCTGTCTCAAACAAAACAAAACAAAAACAAAAACAAAAAACAAAAAAATCCAACCAACCAACCAAACAGAAAAAACAGCTAGAATCAAATCCAAGATTCGCTACTCTGAGGCTTAAGCAATGTATTCAACCTCCCTATGTGAAATGGGGATAATAATTGCATTTTTCTTATGGAATTGTTATGTGGATTAAGTAAGTTAACATAAAAATTACATATAATTCATGAATTCATTCATTTTAACAACCCTTCTAAACTCTTGCTTTTCCATGTTACAATCCTAATTTAAAAGACAATTAACCCAGTGAGGAAGGTCATCAGTTCCTGCAGTCATCCTAGTTGCTCTTCAACCTTTGGCCCTATATTGGCATTTGTGAGGTACAGAGGTCAGAACTAAATCCAACGAAATATGGCGTCTTGATTTTTCCCCCAAAATAAATATTTCCTGGGAAAGCCAACAATGAAAAACAATAGGAAAATCATATAAAAGCATAGATTTTCAGATCATAGTCTAGTGACACAAAAGTAACTCTATTTTTGGCACTGGGTATTAGATAGCAATATTTGGGGAGCTGGCCAGGAGTTACCCTCTGACCTCACTCTGTCTTGAGTTGAATTTTAAACAAAGGCTCTCCAGATATAGGCCAAGGTACATTTGGATTGGGACTGCTTCCAACTTTGGGTAAGTATTCATCTGTTTCCAGGATCTGTTTTCAAGTCCTTTTACCAGTTGAATTGATTTGCATCTATTTTTATGCAGGATGGGATGGGGCATTTTTTTTTTCTCTTGAAATACAGTTCCTACTGATACTTGGGGTTTCTTTGATTGCAATACAGTAGTCCCCCACTATCCATGCTCTCACTTTTTGCAGTTTTAGTTACCCATGGTCAACCACCATCCAAAAATATTAAATAGAAAATTCCAGAAATAAACAATTCATAAGTTTTAAATTGCATGCTCTTCTGAGTAGTGTGAGGCAATCTCACACTATCCTGTTCCATCCTGCTTGGGATGTGAATAATCTCTTTGTCAAGGGTATCCACATTGTACATGCTACCCTTCCACTAGTCACTTAGTAGCCATCTTGGTGATCAGATCAACTGCTGCGCTATTGCAGTGCTTGTGTTCAAGTCACCCTTATTTTACTTAATAAAGGACCAACAGTGCAAAAGTAGCAATGTTGACATATTGTTATACTTGTTCTATTTTATTATTAGTTATTGTTGTTAATCTCTTACTATGCCTAATTTACAAATTAAACTTTATTATAGGTATGTATGCATAAGAAAAAACATGGTATACATAGGGTTCAAAACTGTCTGCATTTGCAGGCATCCACTGGGGGTAATGGATAATGGAGGACTACTCTAAATAGAAGCCTACTCAAGCCAACTTTAAGTAAACTAGATTTATACAGAGAACAAGGGCAAAAAATATGGATAGTGAATACTGCTCAGATTCTATTTAGCTATAGCCAGAAGGGTACTGGGTCTGTCTTACTCAGAGCAGCTGAGCCTACCATAGCAAGAGTTGCAGAAGCTCTTCCCACAGAGAGGACACCCTAACTGTGTCACCTAAACTTAGGCTATGCCTACCTTTTTGGCAAGAAGATGGGCCCACATCCATTCACAACAGGCTTGAATGGAGGACATAGAACGAGAGGAAACAAAATTGTGACACAACTATTAGAAAAAAATGTATTTAGGCCGGGCGCGGTGGCTCAAGCCTGTAATCCCAGCACTTTGGGAGGCCGAGACGGGTGGATCACGAGGTCAGGAGATCGAGACCATCCTGGCTAACACAGTGAAACCCCGTCTCTACTAAAAAATACAAAAAATTAGCCGGGCGAGGTGGCGGGCGCCTGTAGTCCCAGCTGCTTGGGAGGCTGAGGCAGGAGAATGGCGTAAACCCGGGAGGCGGAGCTTGCAGTGAGCTGATATCCGGCCACTGCACTCCAGCCTGGGCGACAGAGCGAGACTCCGTCTCAAAAAAAAAAAAAAGAAAGAAAGAAAGAAAGAAAAAAATGTATTTATTTTTCAGAGATATTTTTCATCCAAGTCCAGAGTTGCATAATTAAAATAATATGGGACTTATTTCTTTCACTGCATTGACATTGAAGCATAACTCTTGGGCATAAAGTAGGCTACATTCAACAACTCCTTCAGATTCTCTCCTGGTTCTGATCTGATTGTCAGGAACCATTATCTTGTAGGCACATTTGTACCGTTTTCCCGTAATGTGTTATTATATCATCTTACATCAGTCTGCATGGAGCTTATTTGCTATTTTTCTGCCTACTCACATGTCCATGTTATTTTCTTTTACAGTTTATTCTTATTGCCTTGCTATGTCACTATACAGAAGAGTTTTGTGGAAAATTTTATTCTAGCAGGCATTTTCTTTGTATCACTTATAACAATGTTAAGTAAGATTTATCTGGCACTAATTTCTGGTGTTTACACATTTTCATACCTCAAAGTTTTCTCTCCCTCCATCACTCCTTTCTTCTTTCCTTGCCTCTCTTTATCAGCAGGTATTTATTAAGTACCTATTATGTGCCAGGAACTGTTCTAGGTGCTGAGGATACTTTGGTGAAACAAACAGATAAAATTCTCAGCTCTCATGGAGCTTGCATCTTACAGCAATAACAAATAAACAAATAGATGTTTAATATGTCATGTTGCTATCATGATAGGCAGTTTTGTCTTCACTTAGTTTCATGATTTGAGTTAGTTCTAATAATTAATCCAATGCTAACATATTTTCTCTCAAACCCACAGGATTTATCTCAAATTGGAAGGGAGCCACTCTCCTGTGTTTTACATTTCATTTTAAGAGTTTAGAATATACTGAATCAGCAAAAAGGAAATAGACTGTTCACTCTTTTTGAGGAAGAAAGGTTTAGGGTAAAATTATCTCATTTAACAAACATTTTGCGGAGTATCTATGGAACACATAAAAGAAGAAATTCTAGCGCTTACCCTTAAGGACTTTATAATTCAATTGAATAAAGTAGACAAACAACTAGATGATAATAGTAGTCGGCCACCCCCATCTCATATACATTGACTGTGGCATCCCCAGCTGCCCATAATTGGGCCCACTGAACTTCCAGCAGCTGGTCATGGAGACAGCCTCTTCCTTGAGTCACTTTTGCCCATTCCCTACGTAGACCCTGCATTGGGAGGGGACTTCCACACAGCTTTCCTTCCCAATGGGATTTTGACTTTGGACTTAGTTTCTGAGTCCCCTGATCTTAATCTCTAGGTAGTGTTCCAGTCTACTTCTGGGGCACCTTCCCTTTTTATCCATTCGGCAAACATTAATTGAGTGTCTACCTGGATCAGACATCTTGTCAAGTGCTGGAGATATTAAAATGATAAAGAAATTGCCTCTTCCCTTGAGGGACTCAGAGGCTGATAAGGAGGTATATTTATAAAAGTATTGATGAGCCAGATATAAACACTCTGATGATGGTATGTATGGGGTGCTTTTGGAACTGAAGAGGAGAAAGCCCTTAGCATCATCTGGAAGAGAAGATAGCATAGGAAATAACTCACAAGAAGTGGATACCCGAGATGACTCTCAAAGGAGGAATAAGAAGTTACTTGGTAGGCAAGAAGGAAAGGACATGTTGAGCCCAGGGAAGTATATAAGCAGAGGAATGGAGATTTGTGAAAGAGCTCTTGTGAGTACCCCACCAGGGAGACTGGAGGTTCTAACTCTGAATTTGAATGTGTTGGTTGGAACCTTACTTCCAAGCATCAGGGCTCTTCCCACCTGTTGGCACAAGGCACTACTTTCATTTTTTTTTCTTTTTAAGAATGATCCTTTTGTATTTAAAAAGTCATTTTACTGAGATAACTTACATACCATAATTCACCTGTTCAATGGTTTCTAAAATATTTACAAGGTTGTGTAACCATTTCCATAATCTAATTTTAAATCCTTTCCATAAACCCATAAAGAAGCCTTGTACCCATTAAGAGACCAGTCTCCATTTTCCTTCCCTCACATACAGCCTTAGGCAACCACTAGTCTACTTTCTGTCTCCAAATATTTGGACATATTAGATAAATAGAATCATACAATATGTAGTCTTTTCTGACAGGCTTTTTTACTTAGCATAATGTTTACAAGGTTCATCCATGTTATAGCATGTACAATACTTCCTTACTCTTTATGACAGAATAATATTCCATAGTATGTACATATCGCATTTGTTCATCCCTTCATCAATTGATGGACATTTAGTTGTTTCTACTTTTTAGCTATTGTGAATAATGCTATTGTGAACATTTGTGTACACATTTTTTGTGTACAAATGTTTTCATTTATCTTGGGTATATACCTAAAAGTGAAATTGCTGGTTCACACGGTGAACAGAAATTGCATAAATACCGAATTGTATTTAACTTTTTGGGTAACTGATGAAGTATTTGCCAAAGTGACTGCACCATTTTTCATTCCTATAAGCAATATATGAGGGTTCCTGCTTTTTCACATCCTTGTCAGCACTTATTATCTTTTTATTATAGCCATCCAAGACATAAAGACGTGTCTCATTGTAGTTTCTGTTGACCTTTCCTTAAAGACTCATGATATTGAGCATCTGCCTGTGCCTATTGAGCATTAGTGTGCCATAGATTCTTCGTCCAGTGATGCAAACATTATCTGAGCTATGACATAGATGGTAGTGGTGTTCTGTGGGCCCAGCCTAGCATTAAGGGCAAACATGGTTCATCAATGTTCCAGTGTAAGGTCAAAGCCCCTCCTGGTACCATGCACTGAGATATGAAAATACCTTTTTATCTTTACGGTAATTTACAAAGTAATGCATTACTTCACTTGGATGTTAAAATATATATGTGAGGTAGACATTATAATCATTTTATCGAGATTAAAGAGAAAACTGGCCGGGCACAGTGGCTCACGCCCGTAATCCCAACACTTTGGGAGGCCGAGGGGTGCGGATCACTAGGTCAGGAGATCGAGACCATCCTGGCTAACACGGTGTAACACCGTTTCTACTAAAAATACAAAAAAAAGCTGGGCTTAGCGGCACGTGCCTGTAATCCCAGCTACCCAGGAGGCTGAGGCAGGAGAATGGCATGAACCCAGGAGGCGGAGCTTGCAGTGAGCCGAGATCGTGCCACTGCACTCCAGCCTGGGCGACTGAGTGAGACTCCGTCTAAAAAAAAAAAAGAAGAGAAAACTGAGGCCCAGAGAAGTTAGAGAATTTGCAGAGTCATACAGCTAGCAAATCTTAGGATAATAACCTGAATGTGAGTCTTCTTAATTTAACTACAATACCATGCATGCCATTATGATACAGCATTTGACCAAAAATGGTAAGGGGAATATAAATATTCAATATTCTTGTAAGAGAAGCCTTCAATATTCTCGTAAGAGAAGCCTCAAAGCCTTATAAATAAATCAAGAGGGTAGCCTGTGAGGAAAGGGATAGAGACAAAAAGAAGCAAGATGTGTATGGAAATAATGAGGACGGATTTTAATTGGGAATGGTGAAAGATGAGATGTGCAAGTATGATTGATACCTGTTGTTTTGTTTCTCCTCCCATTCCAACCACATGGTTTAGATGGAAGAATCTGTGTTTTAATGTAATCTTACCCTCATTCCTGACTAAAGATGATTGGTCCAGATATGATCACCTGATCCAGGCTGGACCAGTTAGAGAGCTTTCCCAGTAATTGTGAAACTGAGAACGAAAAAAGTATGTCAGTCTCTCCCCACAGATGGAAAGCATAAGTTATAAATTCCAGTAGGTTTTTTTTTTTTTTTTTGAGACAGAGTTTTGCTCTTGTTGCCCAGGCTGGAGTGCAGTGGTGCGATCTCAGCTCACAGCAACTTCCCCCTCCTGGGTTCAAGCGATTCTTCCGCCTCAGCCTCCCAAGTACCTTGGATTACAGGCACGCACCACCACGCCCAGCTAATTCTGTATTTCTAGTAGAGATGGGGTTTCTCCATGTTGGTGAGGTCAGTATCGAACTCCCGACCTCAGGTGATCCACCTGCCTTGGCCTCCCAAAGTGCTGGGATTACAGGCACGAGCCACCATACCCGGCCTCCAGCAGCTTTTGATAATCAGGTTTCCCATCCTGAGGGGGAGAATTATCTGCTATGAAGGTGAATAATGTAGACACCAAAGATACGCTAGGTAAGAGACAAGAGAGGTAGGCAAAGTCCTGCTGTGCTCAAATATCTGGCTTTAATTGTTCTTCAGATTCAGCTACTTGTGTCAGTGACAATGTATCTTAAATATGAAAGATAAAATGAATTTCTAAAATTAATCAATGCCATAGACCTTGCAAAAAAGTAAGACTCATTCTCTTCCAATATAGAATTGGAAGTTTCTACAGTCTTGGTCAATGGCTTAAGTGGTTCAGAAAGATTAGCAGAATCTACAATCTTTTGCATAAAATACTGAGCCTGGGGGCAGTGGAGATTCAAAAATGTTCACAGCATTGCTGTTGGCCCTAGACTGCTTATCATTGAAGGAGTTCAAGACATGTCATCCTGAAATATGCTGCTTTGGTATATTGATTATTTTGAGCTGAAGGCACTTGAAAAGCAGCAAATGCTGGGAAAGACTTTCTCTAAACATCCCTTATTTGCCTAAAGGTAGGTCCGGGTACTCTAAAAGGAAATCAATTGTCTTAATTCCGCCGATCCCCAGGAGTTTCATCACCCAGGGAAGATTGACTCATCACAGGAGAGGAAATTAGAAGTCGACACAACGCCCAGACAAGCTTTGTTACAAACCATCATATCTCCCATGTATTCTTCTAAGGACTCTCATTTTTTCTGAAAATCATTTACTCTCTCCTGAATGACCTACACGCCTCCCTCCCTTTTCTCCATTAAGATGGTGTAGAAGCTCTCAAATCTCATCACTCTTTCAGAGATTCACGTGTTTTTTCCCATGATGTCCCTGTGCATGTAATGTTAAAAATGAATAAATTTGTGTACCTTTTCTCCTATTCATCTGCCTGTTGACAGTTTATTGGATAAACCCAGCTATCAAACCTAGGAAGGTAGAGGGAAAGTCTGCCCTCTACTATATCACCTAGGAAGGAAGAGACAAAGTTATTAAAAAGGGCTGGCAAATCCTCCACGACAGTCATACCATGCAATATGAGCAAAAGTTACATCAGTGATGAAGACCAGAAGTTTTGCTGCGAGTTAAGAGGAAGAAGAAGCAGTTGTGACTTGTGATGGGCAATAAAAGAAAGATCCATGGAGGAAGAAGGCGAATCGGAAAATGTGTAGGATTCAGATAGCCATAGAGGACGACAATGAAAAGTCATAGAGATGAGTTTGATGAGTACCATGTGTTTTTGAGAATTTCACTTGTTTATTTTCATAGGAACTTTTGGGTCAGCCTAACATACCAAGCAATCACAGAATCCCCTTTAAAGCAAATGGATCCCATTATACTCATGAACAACTCCTAACAGTCTGGAGTTTTCCATCCAGTGCTAGCTGGTCCAACTGTATTTTAATATAAATTTTTATCTTGTTTACATGATTGGGTTCCTAAGCTGATCAGATTTAGTATCTAAAAGTAATTCATGACTCTTAGGTTTGGCTAGGTTTTTCCAAACATATTTTTATGCTGACAGGAAAGAGCCTCATTTTTTTCCTTACCCCCCATCAAATAAAAAAAAAAGCATAGTATAATTTCTAGCATATCTCTAATTTGCTATGTATTACTGGTTTGCCAAAATAATGACCAGTACTAATAAGCATTATTGCAACATTTTATCACTGAATAGCACTTCACAGTTTGTAAAGCAGCTCCAAATACGTTCTCATAGTAGCCTGTGATGTAGACAGGGCACACATAATGAGGCTCAGAGCAATTAATAGGCCTGCCCAGACATTGCACTGGATGACTGTTATCCTAATTCTGCTCCAGGGAAATGGTAAGTTCATCTATAAAAAATGTCTGGCACCTGATATTTGCATCCTGCCAACCTAGGCATAGAATGGACTGCTGTGCCTTTCTTCCCTGGGTTAAGACTCTAAACCTTTCATTAGCCCTTAGCTAACCTAGGCCTTGATCCCAGCCTTGCCACCAAACTAGGAAACAAGGGCATTTGCTGTGAATCTCAGATTGGGAGGAATGTTAGTTACCATCTAGTAAAAGGTTCCCAAACCAGCTGCACGTCAGAATAACCTTGTAATTAAAAAATTACAAACCTTAGACCTATCTCCAAACCTACAGAATCAGAATCTTGAGTTGAGAGGTGGTGAGAATATAGTTGTTTTTAATTTAAAAAGTTAAAACTTTTTTAAATGAAGAAAAGTACACAAGAAAGTATTTTTTTAAAGCCATCTGTACCTGCAAACTAAAGTGAGCTAATGTTAACATTTGATCATGGTCGTAGAGAGAAAAAGTTGCGTTGTCTAGACTCTAGAGGAGACCTCTTGGGGTTATTAAATTCTGATTCTATGGAGATATTTTATGACTCTGTATATTGTAGATAACTGATAGCTATGCAAAATAATTCTTGTCTATAGACATAAAAATTCTGTCTCTTTTATCCCAGAAAAAAGTTTGCACACATTTTAATATTCTTGATCTATAAATGTATCTGTTCCTGGATTCTCTTTTGAGCTCAGTGTAACATCTGCCTAGTTTTCTTAATACATTAAAGAAAATCTTTAACACACATTTATTTTATATGTATTTGAGAGTTAGGAATTCATTTTGTTTTGAAAATTCTCTTAGGTTTTTTTGAAATTTTATTTTTAATTGACATATAATTGTGTAAACATTGTAAAATAATTAAATCAGGCTAATTGGCGTATCCATCACCTCAAATATTTATCATTTCTTTGTGGTAATACCATTTAAAATCCTTGCTTTTAGCTCTTTTAAAATATACAATACATTATTATTAACTATAGTCACCGTCTTCTGCAGTAAATCACCAGAACAGGAAGACCTGTCCAGCTGAAACTTTGTACCATTTAACCAATCTCTCTCCGTTCTCTGCCTTCTCCACTCCCACCCAGCCTCTGGTAACCACTGTTCTGTTATCTACTTCTTTGAGTTTGACATTTATAGATTTGACATATAAGTGATGTCATACAGTATTTGTCTCACTATGCCTGGCTTATTTCACTTAGCATAATGTTCTCTAGGTTTATCCATGTTGCCACAGATGACAGACTTTCCTGCTTTTTAAAGGATGAATAATACTCCATTTTGTAGCTATACCACATTTTAAAAATCCATTTGTCCATCATTGGGCACTTCAGTGGTTTCTATATCTTGGCTATTGTGAATAGAGCTGCAGTAAACATGGGAGTGCAGACATCTATTCAACATACGAATTTCAATTCCTTTGGATATAGGTGCACAAGTGGGATTGCTTGGTTTTTTATTCATATCCATCTACTGTATTTTCAAAATTATCTTGCTGGGTAACATTCTTATCTGTATCTACTTGAGGATCTTAAATATTCTTATTTTAAAGTCATATCGAGGTTGTTCCATTGTTTACATTTTGCCATGTGTGAATTTATCTATTTATCTCCCTAGACTTTGTTTTCTTAGTTTCATTCTTAACGTTAAATTTTCTAATGTGCTCTTAAATTTCAGTTTGTAGGTTCATCTTGAATAGAAAGTGTTTTTATTGTTTTGTGGTTTTGGTCTTTGGTCTCACTCTGCTCTAAGCAGTTTTCTAGATAAAGTTCCTCAACCCAGAAGTAGAACCAGGTCCTAAATTAGCTCCAGCTTCAAGATGAACTGTGAATGTAAAGATCCATTCACTCAGCCAGCAAGAAGCTCTTTCCAGACCTAACGTTCTGATTGACTTTTGCTGCTGCTTCTTGCTACAGCTTATATTTTATGCAAGCTATAGTCAAAAACAGTAGTATCAGTTTATTCAGTCTTCCTTTCTTGGACAGAGAAACACTCTTTAGCTCCTGGTGTAACACAATGAGTCCAGTTCAGGTCTCTCACCATGGTGTGGAAAGCTTTGGATTCTCTACAGTCTCATAGTTACACTACTGTCTTCATCTCCTTCTGCATGTGATATCCAGTGTATATACTTCAACCCAACTGATAGCTCTGGGTTTCTATTTCCATTTCTGGTCTACAGAAGTGTTCATATTGCCTTTTGCACAAATATATGGCATGTGCACATACATGTGCACGCACACACATACACACACAGATAATTGCTTTATTTGAAGAGGAGGAAAGTTTATAGTATAAGGTCATAATTCTTATTGTTTTTTCTTGTGAGTCTCTATCAACAGTCAACAAACTACAGCCCAAGGACAAAATCTGACCTGTTGGCTGTTTTTGTAAGTAAAGCATTGTGGCAACACAGCCACATCCATTTTTGCATATTGCATATGACTACTTCCATGTGACAAAGGCAGAATTGACTTAGTATTAACTAAGAATTTGGACAAATCCTATTGCCTTTCTGAATCTCATAAAATGAAAAGATTTCAACAGGTGATTTCACAAGGGATTTGATTGCATTTATCGGTTTCCGTAACTTTTCATCATCCTCTTCTGTGGACTGTTGGGTTATTTTTTGAGTCATCTCTTTTCTTTTTTTTTTGTTTTGTTCTTTTTTTTTTTTTTTTTTTTTTTTTTTTTTGGAGACAGAGTCTCACTCTATCCCCCAGGCTGGCTGGAGTGCAGTGGCACAATCTTGGCTTACCACAACCTCCACCTCCCAAGTTCAAGCAATTCTCATGCCTCAGTCTCCTGAGTAATCCTGGGATTACAGGCGCCTACCACCACACCCAGTTAATTTTTGTATTTTTAGTAGAGACCGGGTTTCGCCATGTTGGCCAGGCTGGTCTTGAACTCCTGATGTCAGGTGATCTGCCGCCTCAGCCTCCCAAAGTGCTGGGATTACAGGCATGAGCCACCATGCCCAGCCCAAGTCATATGACATTTTTTAAGAGTCCATCATCAATTTTTTATTTAAATTTTTATGTATTTGGGAGGTGCAAGTGCATATATCTTAAATGTGTATATTGCATAGTAGAGAAGCCTTGGCTTTTAATATACCCATAACCCACATAGTAAACATTGTGCCCAAGAGGTAATTTTTCAATCCTCAACTCGCTCCCACCTTCCCATCTTTTGTAGTCTCCAGGTGTCTGTTACTCCACGCTGTATGCCTTCGTGTACACATTGTTTAGCTCCCACTTATAAGCGTTAAGTTTCTAAGTTATTTCACTTAGGATAATGGCCTCCAGCCCAAAAAGGTCTTCATTATTTTTTATGGCTGAGTAAGAAATATGAACATTTTCTTCGTATAATCCTCCACTGATGGACACTTAGGTTGATCTCATATCTTTACTATTGAAAATAGTACTGTGATTGACATACAAGTGCAGGTATCTTTTTGATATAATTTCTTTCCCATTGAGTACATACCTAGTAGTGGGACTGTGGGATCAAATGGTACTTCTATTTTCAGCTCTTTGAGAAACCTCCATACTATTTTCCATAGAGACTGTACTAACTTACATTGCCACCGAGAGTACATAAGCATTCTCTTTTCTTCACATCCTTGCCAACATTTTTTGGTTTTAGACTTTTTAATAATCGCCATTCTAACTGGTATGAGATGGTATCTCATTGTGGTTTTAATTTGCATCTCTTTGATGATTAGTGCTGCTGAACGTTTTTTCATGTTTCTTGGCCACTGGTATGTCTTCTTTTCAAAAATGTCTGTTTATTTCCTTTGCCCACTTTTCAATTTTTTTTTTCAGTGTTTGTTTTTTTGTTGAGTTGTCTGGGTTCCTTGAAGATTCTGGATATTAGCCCTTTGTCAGATTCATAGTTTGCAAAAATTTTTTCCCTGTTCTGTAGATTACCTGTTTGCTATGTTGATTGTTTCTTTTGCTGTGAAGAAGTTTTTTGGTTTAGTTAAGTCCTGTTTGCCTATTTTTGTTTTCGTTGCATTTGCTTTTGAGGACTTAGTCATAAATTCTTTGCCTAGGCAATGTCTAGAATAGTTTTTCCTAGGTTTTCTTTTAGGATTTTTATAGCTTTGGGTCTTATGTTTAGCTATGTAATCCATCTTGACTTAATTTTTGTATGTGGTCAGAGGTATGGGTCCAGTTTCATTATTCTACATATGGCTATCCAACTTTCCCAGCACCATTTATTGAATAGCATGTCATATCACCACTACTTATTTTTACTGACTTGTCAAAGATCAGTTTGTTGTAATCATATGTCTTTATTACTGTTCCATTGATCTATGTGTCTATTTTTTTTTTTTTTTTTTTTTGAGACGGAGTCTGGCTCTGTCGCCCAGGCTGGAGTGCAGTGGCTGGATCTCAGCTCACTGCAAGCTCCGCCTCCTGGGTTCACACCATTCTCCTGCCTCAGCCTCCCAAGTAGCTGGGACTACAGGCACCCGCCACCTCACCCGGCTAGTTTTTTGTATTTTTTAGTAGAGTCTCGATCTCCTGACCTTGTGGTCCGCCTGTCTCGGCCTCCCAAAGTGCTGGGATTACAGGCGTGAGCCACCGCGCCTGGTCTATGTGTCTATTTTTACACCAGTATTAAGCTGCTTTGGTTACTAAGCCTCCAGCTTAGTTCTTTTTGTTCAGGATTGCTTCGGTTATTCAGGCTCTTTTTTGGTTTCATACAAATTTCAGGATTTTTTTCTAATTCTCTGAAAAATGTCATTGGTAATTTGATAGGAATTGCATAGGATCTGTAGAATGCTTGCGACAGTTAGATATTTTAATGATGGTGATTATTCCAATCCATGAGCATGGTGTGTTTTTTTCATTTGTTCATATCATCTACAACTTCTTTCATCAGTGTTTTATAATTCTTTTTATAGAGCTCTATCACCTCCCTGATTAAATCAATTCCTAGGTATTTCCTCTTTTTTTGTAGCTGTTATAAGTGGACTCACCTTTTTAATTTGGTTCTCAGCTAGATCATTGTTGTATAGAAACACTACTGATTTCTGTACATTAATTTTGGACAGAAACTACTGAATTTATTTATCAAATCTAATAATTTTCTGGTAGAGTCTTTAGGGATTTCTAGATATAATAGCACCGAATCTATAAACAGGGATACTTTGACTTCCTTTTTTCCAGTTTGGATGCCTTTTATTTCCTTTTCTTGCCTGATTGCTCTGGTGAGGACTTCCAGTACTGTGCTGGATAAGAGTGGTGAAAGTGGGCATCCTTGTCCTGTTCCAGTTCTTAGAATGCTTTCAACATTTACCATTAAGTATGATGTTGGGTATGGGTTTGTCATATATGGCCTTTATTATGTTGAGGTATGTTTCTTCTATGCCTAGTTTGTTGAGTACTTTTATCATAAAGGAATGCCAGATTTTATCAAATACTTTTTCTGCATGTGGCTATCCAGATGCAGAATATATGATATATGAGATTATATTTTTTGCCCTTAGTTCTGTTTATGTGATGTGTCCCATTAACTGATTTGTATGTGTTGAACCATCCTTGTATCCCTGGGATAAATTCCACCTGATCATGGTGTATTATGCTGTTGGATTCAAATTGCTAGTGTTACTTTGAGGATTTTTGTACCTGTGTTCATCAGGGATATTGGTTTCTTGTTTTCTTTTTTCTTGTGTCCTTGTCTGGTTTTGGTATCAGGATGATACTGGCCTCATAGAATGAGTTACAAAGAGTTTCCCCCTCCTCATTTTTAAAAAATAGTTTCAGAAGGATCATTATTAGTTCTTCTTTGTATGTTTGATAGAATTCAGCTGTGAATCCATCTGATCTTGGGCTTTTTTGTTGTTGCTGGGAGATTTTTTTTTTTATTACTGATTCAATCTCGCTATTTATTGTTGATCTGTTCAGAAGTTTCTATTTCTTCCTGCTTCAATCTCAGGAAGTTGCATGTTTCCCAGAATTTATCCATTTCCTTTACAGGTGACTTGACGCTTTTCTCTTAAAATTCTTTTCTTCACTTTGACATTAGATATTCTGAATATAACATGCTGTAGGGAAGTACTTTTTATACTTGCCTGGGGATTGCTGAGCCTCCCGTATCTAGCTGTCTAACTCTCTGACAGGGTTTGGGAAGTTTCATCAATTATTTTTTGAAATAGATTTTATAAACTTTTTGATCTCTTTTCCCCTTCAGGAAAACCAATAACTCATAAGTGCAGCAACTTTATGTAGTCCCAGTGTCTCAAAGACTTTGTTCATTCTTTTTTATTAGTTTTTCCTTATTTTTGTCTGAATGGATTATTTTGGAAGACCAGTCTTCAGCTTCTGACATTCTTTCCTCTGCTTGGTCCAGTCTGTTACTGAAGCTTTTACACTTATTTTGTATTTCCTCCAATGAATCTTTTATTTCTAGAATTTCTGCTCAGTTTTTTAAAAGATATCTATTTTAGCTTGGGTGAAACCTATCTCTACAAAAATTTAAAAAATTAGCCAGGTGTGGCTGGCATCCCACTTCACCCTACCCACCCAGGAGGCTGAAGTGGGAGGATTGCTTGAGTCTAGATGTTCAAGGCTGCAGTGAGCCATGATTATACCACCGCACTTTGGCCTGGGCAAAGACCATGTCTTAAAAAAACAAACTATCTATCTTCTTGTAAATTTTTCATTCATATACTGAATTCATTTTCTGATTTCTTTGTATTGGTTTTCAGATTTCTTTTTCATCTAATTGAGCTTTTTTGAAATTAATATTTTGAATCCTTTTTCTGGCATTTCAAGGAATTCTTGATTGGAAACTGTTCCCAGACAATTGTTGTGGTCCTTTAGTCGCATCATATTTCCCTGCTTTTTCATATTTCTTGTGTCTTTCCATTGATATCTGCACATCTAGTGTAGCAGTTGTTTGTTCTATTTTTTTTGAAATTGTTTTTGTAGGAAAGAATTTTTTCCTAAGTATGTATGTATGTTGTTAAGATACTTTGGTTTTGGCTTTGGGTGCCGGCAGTGGTGTTGTCTTTGTATAACTTCTTCAGCGGTACACAGGATCAGTGATATCTGTGATTTCCTCAGTGACTTAAGGTATAGCTATTAGCTGAGGTTGTGGTGAAGTTTATCCAGGCAGTTGGATGGCACATGAGTCAGTCTTTGGGCTCCATTGTTGGCAGCAGTGGAGTGACTGTGCCTGTTTTAGGCCCCAGAGCAGTTGACACTGGCACTATGTTACTGGATTCTAAAGGGCTTATTCTTAGCCTCCAGGAAGCTTGCTTAGAAGCTAGTAGTGGGAGCAGTGGGCCAGCTATGTGGGTGGGTTCTCAGACCTCTGGGCAGTTAGTGTGGTGTGGGTGATGAAAGTAACAGTAGAAAAGAAACCACCGGGACCCAAGCAGTCTGTGTTGGTGTTGCTGGAAGCTGCAACAGGCTGAGAAGCCTAGTCCGTAATCCCACAGCCACCCGTAGCAGGGCAGTGGGTATCGTCCTAAGTGTGCTCAGGAGAGATTGGTCTCCCATGTTCTTCCTGTAGATGGGTGGCAGGTGCAGCCATGTCAGCTCAAACTTTGCCCAAGGGCAGGGGGCAGCCTAGCATTAAACTCTCAAAATGGCACCTTGGTCTTGCAACTAGTGAGGGCAATGAGGACCCTCCCAAGCAGGTAGCGTGGGCAAGAAGCTGTGGGGAGTGTGGTCCACTTATGTCTCAGCCTTATGCCACCCATTCCAGAACAGTGGTATTATTCTAGATATGCATACGAGAGCCTACTTTCCCTGATCCTCCTTAGCAGCAGCTGCAGTCATGGCAGCCTGAACTTAGCCTGAGGGCAGGACACAACCCAGCATTAGACTCAAAATGGTGCTTTGGACCTGGGTCCAGGGTCCAGGGAGGGTGGCGACCTCCTAGGCAAGCAGTGTGGGCAAGATGCTAGGGGGAGTGCAAGTGTAGTCTACTCACATCTCAGTCTCAACAGCAGCCTGTGGCAGAGCAGTAGGGACCCTCCCAGGGGGTGCATGGGAGTACCCAGCCTCTCCGTCTGTCTCCTAGAATCAGTGCAGCAGCAGCAGCAGCCATGTCTGTAGATCCCTAGTATCTACACTCTCAGAATGGTGCCCAGCTGAGGCTGCTCTTGGCTTGGAGGCATGTGGGGTTCCCTTTCTGGAGCAATGTCTCTGAGCAATCGTTAGGCACCTCTGTGTGTCAGGCCTGAGGCCCTAGTGGGTTGAGGGATTCTCTTGCAGCCAAGATTGTAAAACCCCATTTCAGAGCCTTGAGGGTTTCCCCGCACGCAGGAGCCTCTCCTGGCTCTCAGCCCCCTGCCAGCAAGCTGTACCAAACCCTCTTCTTACTTACTTCTGGTGCTTCCCATGTCTTCCGTGAATTCTCTCCTCGATGATCTGTTTGAAGTGTGAGTATCTGCTTACTATTCTGGTTCCTCTCCATGGAGGGCACATGTACTCCTTGTATCTAGTCAGTCTCCTTGATTCCTCTCCCCTCCCATTATCTATTATGCTCACTCTATGTTATGTTTTTTTAATTTATATTTTTGCATACCTGTTTAGAGGCCTATTTATTTACCTGTTTATATTTGTATGTATCTATTTACATGTTGAGTGATTTTGACAGTTTGGGGCTTTGTGTTTTGGGGCAGTTGGATTTGGTGGTGTCACTCCACACGTCATCATCTTCCAGGACACCCTCTGAGGTCTGCTCCAGATTTGACCCATCTTACATGAACACACTAAGTATGACCAGTATAAAGTTTGTTTTCATTATGTTCCCACCAATGGGAATCTACTGTACATAATTATGTCTTGTTATAATTAAGAAAATATGGAATAGAAGTAGATTGATTGTCCTGGAAGAGCTGTCCAGGAAAACTTGAAAGTTGCTTTCTTTTTCTTTAATGATAATAAGCACCAGCAGCAGATAAGTAATAAGGAAGTATAAGTAAGCAATACCAAATGCTCTTTAAAAATTAGTCTTTGCAGCATCTACATAATTGATGAGTTGAATTGTGAAGCTTTGGTAGGCTTCACAATTCCAAAATTGGAAGTTTCCATTTTGTTCTGGATGATTCAATACCTTTGTTCAATCTTTCCTCAATGTAAAAGATTGTCTTAAAAGATATAAAAAAGGATTGTAGGGAAGCCTGGGGTTTGGGGAATGTAGAAGCAAAATGAAAGAGCAGCTGAGCTTTTTCCATCGGTGAGGACAGAAGTGTGTTCAGGCTGCTTGTGTGTTTCCAACTTCAGGGACTTTGTAATATCACTCTCTTTCCTTTTCAGTGCTTCTCCAATTCACCCTCCATCCAAGACACCACTGCAGATGTTAATGAACGAGTGGACAACAAAAAAATGAAGTATAAGTATTCATCAGACATTACCAAATACATACATTATTGAAATAAAAAGTTTGAGAAACTGTATTAGGAAATGGATTTGGAGTCTAGGGACCTCTGATTAGGAGTACAATACATTTGGATTCTCTCTCTTTTAAAACAGATTCTCCATCTATTCCTAAGTGTGACCCATCTTCCCTAGCCACTAAACATATTGCTGATGTCTTATTAACGGGAACTCTGTAGCTTCTTCTTCCCTATAGCTCAGGTAGACAGGCTCAGGTTTGAAGTTCTGCATAGAGCCAGTATAGCTGTTAGTGGCAAAATGACCCCCAGAGTAAACAAAGAAACATGACCAGTCACCCCCAGAGGGGATTACTTGTCTTACTTGTAAACCAAGTACTGGGAGAAGTAAGCCAGTAAGTGTGAAGTCAGCCTCACCAGGGAGCATGGGATGGAGCCTTTTCCATAACTTAGGCTAGACATTCTGCTATGTGTTATGCCTATTGATGTTTCCTTATCTTTATGAGAAAAGGAAACATGCCAGCCTTCTAGTAAAGGCCTTTGGATTAAATTCTCTGAAGGAAACTAGCCTCACCTAATAAACTCACCAGAACATAAAAGGACATGGAAAAAAAATAATAAAACTAATGTGCTAATCAGTTCAATAAATGCTTGAAGCTGGCCTTAAATCAAATAAAAGACAGGAAAGGATGCCTTATTTCAGAGCTTTGAGACACAGAGTGATGAGAAAAATTTCTCTTGTATTTGAATCATTGAGGGGAAAATAGTAGTCGACTCAGGAGAAGTCAAGAAACATCAGTGGCAGTTTCTAAATAGTAGTATTACTTTCCTTTCTATCTTCTGCCAAAGTTAATGGAAGCTCTCATATGGCAAGGGGCTTGGCACCTTTGCCTTCTTTCTTATTAGCTACATGATCAATGTGAAGCCTGACTCCTGAGTATTGGCAATTCTCCCCTCTATTCCTCCAGTTCATTGCATCAGCCTTGGAAAAATTAGAAAGTAGGTGAAGGTTTTCTTTGTCAAACACCTATTAGCCTCAAATCCCCTTTGACCATCTGATCGGCGGAAAAGCCATGTAGATCAAGAAATCAATTAATACCGCTGTGCTAGTCATGTAATGCACCTGTCTAGAAACGTGGCATTTTCAAAGGAAGCAGGGAAAACTTACATAAATACAGACATTTCAAAAGGTGAAGTTCCAGCCACAGTGAGCTCTGCATGGAATACGAATGCTTTGGGGTCAGTCCAGTCTTGACATCTGTGATGGTTAATTTTATTTCAATTCATCTGAGTCACAGGGTGCCAGGAATTTGTCTAAACATTATTTCCAGGTATGTCTATGAGGGTGTTTCTGGATAGAATTAGCATTTGAATTGCTGGATTCAGTAAAGCAGACTGACCTCCCCAATGTGAGTAGGCATCATCAATCCACTGAGGGCCTGAATAGAACAAAAAGCAAAGGAAAGGAAACATTTTCTCTTCTTTGTCTACCTGCTTGAGTTGGATCATCAGTCTTCCCCTGCCTTTGGACTAGGATTTATACCATCAATTTCTCTGGTTTTCAAGCCTTCAGATTCATCCTGGAACTTTAACGTTGACTTTCCTGCTTCTCAGGCTTTCTGATTCAGGCTAAACCACACCACTAGCTTTCATGGGTTTCCAACTGTAGAGAGCAGATTGTAGGACATCACCTTCATAATTGCATGATTGCATGAGCCAATT
>NW_012101454.1:3013782-3024131 GCF_000951045.1 Mandrillus leucophaeus
ATATATTATTTTATACAAAATATGTACTTGTTTATAATATATATTTGTATATACTTGTTTATATAAATATATATGGAATTCATGTTACTTTTGCTAGATATGATCATTTTATTGTCTATATATAGAAGAATATCCTGACTTTGTTGGCGATGCATACTCAATCATTGAAAGGTTGTACTTGTTCCTAGGGCTGCCGTAACAAATCACTACAAACTTGGTGGCTTAAAAATAACAGAAATTTATTATCTCAAACTTCTAGAAACTAGAATTTTGACTGAAATGATGTTGGCAGGACTGTGCTCCTTCTGATGGCTCTAGGGGAGAATCTATCTTTGCTTTTTCCAGCTTGTGTTAGCTCCTGGCATTCCTTGGCTCACAGCTGCCAAGGAACTTGTATGTCAAATGTCCCTCTGGCTTTCTCTTACAAGGATGCTTATCCCTGGATGTAGGTCTCACTGGGATAAGCCAGGATGATCTCCTCATCTAAAGATTCTTAAGTTAATTACTTTTGCAAAGACCCCTTTTCCAAATAAGGTAATATACCATATTTTAACATATAAGGTAATATTCATAGGTTCTGGAGATTAGGGCATGGCTATACGTTTTTGGAACCACCATTCTATCTACTAAAGGGGTGACATATAAGAAGATCTAAAATTTACTTTTATGTGACTCAGTAAAAATAAATAGGGATGAAATAAATAAGACGAAAAGTTAATGGTTGCTAAATCTAGGTGGTAGACATATGGGAGTACATTGTATTAGTCTAAAATTTCTTGTTTAGGATTTTCATAATAAGCCAAGTTTAAGTTCCCCATTTTGTCAAGAGAGTCTCATTTAGGGAGCTATCTTAGTGTAGTGGGTCAAGTGGGTCAGAGCATGGGCTCTGGGGACAGAATGCCTGAGTTTGCATCCTGCCAGGTTTGACTTTGAATAGCTGTGGGATCTTAGGTCAGTTACTTAGTTTTTTCTTCTACAAAATGGGGATAAAAATAGTAATACTAAATTCAGACAATTGTTATGAGAATGAAATGAAATAATGCTTGTTAAGTGCTTGGCACATTGAAAGGACCTGATAAATATTAGCCACATTAGTAATTATGCTGAGTCTTTCAGGATGTCCCCTTCCAACATTCCACTATTAGCTAGGAGAGACACTCTTAGAAAGGGGGCACAGGGGATTCCCAGTTTATGCATGTGTTTGGGAGTGGGGAGCAGGAAGGGATGTAAGATGTAAGGCATTTACACAGGTCACATGGACGCAGGACAAACCTGGGGCTGCAACTGGGGAGATAGGGAGATTCTAAAAGCAAGGAGAAATCCTTGTAGACTTTTAGCCAATCTTCTACTAGCTATTGCTAAGCCCATTTCTTAGCCATAATGCTGATAGAATTAATGCAAATTCTAAAAATACCTATCATATCTAGAAAGCTATTTCAATGCTAAATGACTGACTCAACCTAAATGAAAACATTATTTATCAGGTCTCTATGCTTCTTGAAGAACAACTCCCCCTGCTCATGAGGAGGTTGCTGCTTTTGGAGTGTTAGAGGAGGCTCAGGTGTGATTTTGCCATTAGGGAATCCCATTGTTTCAACAGGGAGCTGAGCCAGCCTGCTCAGGTGAGTACTGTGGTTACTGCCTCCTTCTCCTCCCACACCTCAGGGTGTCAGCGCATCTACAAGCAATTCACACTTTATATATAGGGTGTTGTTTCATTTTTAGATTAAGTGCATGAAGGCTTTCACTTGCCTCACATCTCACTTAGCATCATATTTTCCCTCAACCTGTTGTAGTCACCAAACATGTGCAAGACCAGGAACAAAATAAATGAAAGAACTACAACAAAAACGTAAAAATAAAGTTAGCAAGAGCAAAAGGGATGAAATGACATCCCTGCAGGGACATGTGGCTTCCTGAAAAGTCCAGATGCTTTTTTGAAACAAATCTTTGGAATTACTCCCTAGGGTTGTCACTGCTCCCCACTACGTGAATTAAAATCGTAAGCAAAATAACAAGTCTCAAAGTTTAGGATCTAAGCTACAAGGCTGAAACCCCTTGTGGAAGCAGTGCTACTAAAACTTTAATGTAACAAAGTCATCTGCATATATGATAAATCTGAGATCAGTTTTTCTCACAAGCTTCCAAGTTATAACAATGCTGCTGAACCACAGACCATACTTTGATTTGCAGGAGTGTAGAACAGCAGTTCTTAAATTTGGCTACCTTTTGGGTTTACATGTGGCGTGCCAAATAAGACTGATGCCACAGAGGTCCTTATTTGCCTTTAAGTGTGACCTGGTCATCATAATTTTTTTAACTTTTAATGGGTATATAATACGTGTATATATTTATGGAGTGCATGAGATGTTTTGATATAGGCAAAAAATGTGTAATAATCACATGATGTAAAATGGAGGATCCATCCCCTCAAGCATTTATCCTTTGTGTTACAGATAATCCAGTTATACACTTTTGGTTATTTTAAAATGTGTGATTAAATTATTTTTGCCTATAGTCACCTTGTTATGGTATCAAATACTAGGTCTTACTCATTCTTTTTTTTAATTGTTTTTGTACACATTAACCATCCCACCACCCCTTCCAACCCCCCATTAACCTTCTCAGCCTCTGGTAACCATCCTTCTACTCTATATGTCCATAAGTGCAATTGCTTTGATTTTTAGATCCCACAAATAGATGAGAATATGAAAAGTTTGTCTTTTTGTGCTTGTTTTATTTCACTTAACATAATGACCTCCAGTTCCACCTATGTTGTTGCAAATGACAGAATCTCATTCTTTTTACGGTTGAGTAGTATTACATTGTATGTGAGTACTACATTTTCTTTATTGATTCATCTGTTAATGAACACTTAATTTGCTTTTGCCATATATGGCTTTTATTATGTTGAGGTATATTCCTTCTGTATCCAGTTTTTTGAATATTTTTATTATGAAGGGATGTTGAAATGATCATATGGGTTTTTAAATCCTTTATTCTGTTGATATGATGTATCACATTGATTGATTTGCATATGTTGAACCATCCTTGAATACTAGGGATAAATTCCACTCAGTCATGATGAATGATCTTTCCAATGTTTTGTTGAATTTGATTTGCTAGTATTTTGTTGAGGTTTTTGCATCAATATTCATCAGAGATATTGGCCTGTAGTTAGTTTTATTTATTTATTTATTTATTTATTTTTATTATACTTTAAGTTCTAGGGTACATGTGCACAACATGCAGGTTTGTTACATATGTATACTTGTGCCATGTTGGTGTGCTGCACCCACCATCTCGTCAGTACCCATCAACTCATCATTTACATCAGGTATAACTCCCAATGCCATCCCTCCCCCCTCCCCACTCCCCATAATAGGCCCTGGTGTGTTCCCCTTCCAGAGTCCAAGTGATCTCATTGTTCAATTCCCACCTATGAATGAGAACATGTGGTGTTTGGTTTTCTGTTCTTGTGATAGTTTGCTGAGAATGACAGTTTCCAGCTGCATCCATGTCCTGACAAAGGACATGAACTCATCCTTTTTTAAGGCTGCATAGTATTCCATGGTGTATATGTGCCACATTTTCTTAATCCAGTCTGTCACTGATGGACATTTGGGTTGATTCCAAGTCTTTGCTATTGTGAATAGTGCCACAATAAACATAAATGTGCATGTGTCTTTATAGCAGCATGATTTATAATCCTTTGGGTATATACCCAGTAATGGGATGGCTGGGTCATATGGTATTTCTACTTCTAGATCCTTGAGGAATCGCCATACTGTTTTCCACAATGTTTGAACAAGTTTACAATCCCACCAACAGTGTAAAAGTGTTCCTATTTCTCCACATCCTCTCCAGCACCTGTTGTTTCCTGACTTTTTAATGATTGCCATTCTAACTGGTGTGAGATGCTGTCTCATTGTGGTTTTGATTTGCTTTTCTCTGATGGCCGATGATGATGAGCATTTTTTCATGTGCCTGTTGGCTGTATGCATGTCTTCTTTTGAGAAATGTCTGTTCA
The DNA here is from genome assembly GCF_000951045.1 of Mandrillus leucophaeus. NCBI lineage: Eukaryota > Metazoa > Chordata > Mammalia > Primates > Cercopithecidae > Mandrillus > Mandrillus leucophaeus. The sequence goes on from NW_012101454.1 coordinate 3,017,813, forward strand.
TATCCTTTGCCCACTTTTTGATGGGGTTGTTTGTTTTTTTCTCATAAATTTGTTTGAGTTCTTTGTAGGTTCTGGATATTAGCCCTTTGTTAGTTTTCTTTTATTGATGTATCTCTCTGATTTTGGTATCAGAGCAATACTGACCTCATAGAATGAGTTTGGAAGTATTCCCTTCCCTTCTATTTTTCATAATAATTTGAGTAGAATTGGTATTAGTTCTTCTTTAAATGTTTGATAGAATTCAACAGTGAAGCCATTAGATCCTGGGCTTTTATTTACTGAGAGACTTTTTATTACGCCTTTGAATTCATTACTTCTTATTGGTCTGTTCCAGTTTTGGATTTCTTCATGGTTCAATCTTCGTAAGTTTTATGCATCTAGGAATTTAACCATTTCTTCTAGGTTTTCAACTTTATTGTCCTCTTAAAATGTTATATCCTCTTGCTAAATTGACCCCTTTATCATTATACTGTGACCTTCTTTGTCTCTTCCTATAGTTTTTGTCTTGAAATCTATTTTGTCTGATATAACTATTCTTACTCTTTTTTTTTTGTTTCCATTTGCATGGAATATCTTTTTTCTTCCCTTTATTTTCAGTCTATGTGTGTCTTTATAGTTGTCTTTATTTGTGTTTCTTGTGGGTGACAGATCAATGAATCTTTTCATTGGGTACATTTAGTCTATTTACATTCAATGTAATTATTGATAAAAAAAAAAAAAAAAGTACTTACTCCTGCCATTTTGTTATTTGTTTTCTAGTTGTTTTGTGGTCTTCTCTTCCTTTTTAATTTTCCTCCTGTCTTTCTTTTAGTGAAAGTTTTTTCCTCTGGTGATACAATTTAGTTTCTTGCTTTTTATTTTTTTGTAGCCATCGTATGTTACCATGTATGTTACCATGAGGCTCGCAAATAGTATTTTATAACCCATTATTTTAAACTGATGACAACTCAATACTGATTGCATAAACAAGCAAAGAGAAAACGAATAAAAGCTTTACACTTTAACTTTATCCTCCCACTTTTTAACTGTTTGTTGTTTCTATGTATATCTTATTATACTGCGTATGTCTTAAAAAGTTCTAGTTATTTTTTTCAATTGGTTCATCTTTTCATCTTTCTACTTAAGATATGAGTAGTTTACACACCATAATTACAGTGTTCCAATATTCTTTGTTTTTCTTTGTGCTTACTATTACCAGTGAGTTTTATAGCTTCAGATGATTTTATATTGCTCATTAATGTTCTTTTCTTTCTGACTGAAGTACTCCCTTTAGCATTTATAGTAGGATAGGTCTGGTGTTGATGAAATCCCTCCACTTTTGTTTGTCTGGGGAAGTCTCTAGTTTTCCTTCATGTTTGAAGAATATTTTCACCAGATACGCTAATCTAGGTTAATTTTATTTTTCTTTGAGCACTTAAATATGTCATGCCACTCTCTTCTGGCCTGTAAAGTTTGCATTGAAAAGTCTGCTGCCAGACATATGGGAGCTCCATTGTATGTTGTCTGTTTCTTTTCTCTTGCTGCTGTTAGGGTCCTTTCTTTATCCTTGACCTTTGGGAGTTTGATTATTAAATGCCTTGAGGCAGTCCTTTGGGTTAAATCTGCTTGGTGTTCTATAACCTTCTTGTATTTGATATGGGTATCTTTCTCTAGGTTTGGAAGTTCTCTGTTATTATCCCTTTGAATAAACTTTCTACCCCTATCTTTTTCTCTACCTTCTCTTTAAGGCCAACAACTCTTAGATTTGCCCTTTTGCAGCTATTTTCTAGATCCCGTAGGTGTGCTTCATTGCTTTTTTATTCTTTTATTGTTGTTGTTTCCTCTAACTTTGTATTTTCAAATACCCTGTCTTCAAGCTCACTAATTCTTTCTTCTACTTGATCAATTAAAAGACTCTTATGAATTCTTCAGTATGCCAATTGCATTTTTCAGATCCAGAATTTCTGCTTTATTCTTTTTAGTTGTTTCAATCTCTATTAAATTTGTCTGATAGAATTCTGAATTCGTTCTTTGTGTTATCTTGATTTTTCTTTAAGTCTCCTCAAAACAGCTATTTTGAATTCTCTGTCTGAAAGGTCACATATCCGTTTCTCCAAGATTGGTCCCTGGTGCCTTATTTAGTTCATTTGGTGAGGTCATGCTTTCCTGGATAGTCATGACACTTGTAGATATTTGTCTGTGTTTGGGCATTGAAGTCAGGTATTCATTGTAGTCTTCTCAGTCTGGGCTTGTTTGTACCCATCCTCCTTGGGAAGGCTTTCCATATATTCAGAAGGACTAGGGAGTTGTGATCTAAGCTGTATGTGCTTCAGGGGCCACACCATGCCCAATAATGCAGTGGTTCCTCCAGACTCATAGAGGTACTGCCTTGATGGTCTTGGATAAGATTTAGAAGAATTCTGTGGATTGCTAGACTGAGACTCTTGTTCTCTTTCCTTACTTTCTCCCAAACAGAGCCTCTCTTTCTGTTCTGAGCCACCTGGAGCTGGCAGTGGAGTGACCCAAGCACCCTTGTGGCCACCACCACTAGCACTGTGCTGGGTCAGACTTGAAGTCAGCACAGCATTGGGTGTTGCCCAAGGCTTACTATAACCACTCCTTGGCTGCAGCTTATGTTCGCTTAAGGCCCTAGGGCTCTACACTTAGCAGGTGGTAAAGCCAGCCAGGCCTGTGTTCTTCCTTTCAGGGTGGTGAGTTCCTCCACTCCCCACGCAGGTCCAGAAGTGCCATCTGGGAGTTAAGAACTAAAAACAAAAACCTTAGAATTCTACATGATATTCTAATGTGCTGCAGCTAAGCTGGCACTCAAGCCACAAGGCACAGTCCTTCCCACTCTTCCCACTCCTTTCCAAACAGAGAGGAGCCTCACCCTGTGACCACCACTACCATAGGCTCATGAGGAGTACTGCCAGACTACCTCTGATGTTCCTTGAGGGTCTAACAGCTCTTCAGTTAGCTTGTGGTGAATGCTGCCTGGTTTGGGATTCAATTTTCAGGGGAATGGGCTCCGCTCTGGCTGAGGGCAGGTCCAGAAATGCCATCCAAGAGCCAATCCTGGAATTGGGGACCCTGAGAATCCTCTTGGTGCTCTATCCCCTGTAGCCAAGGTGGCACCTAAGGTGCAAGACAAAGTCCCGTTTACTTTTCCCTCCTCTTTTTTCATGTGGAAGGCATCTTGCCACCCAACCACCAGAGCAGGGAATAGGCTGAGTCTCACCTGAAGGCAGCAAGTCTCAGGCTCACCCAGGGCCCTCACCGATACCTGGGTAGTGCTGCTGGTTATTCAGGGCCCAAGGACTCTTTAGTTAGGAGATAACGAATCCTGCCAGGACTAGGTCCTTCCTTTCAAGGCAGTGGGCTCTCTTCTGGTCTCTGGTATGTATAGAAATGTTGTCCAGGAGCTAGAGCTTGGAAAGTGGACCTCATGATTCTGACTGATGTCCTATCCTGCTGTGGCTGAGCTTATCCAGGATGCAAAACAAAGTTTTCCCCATTATTCCATCTCCTCTCAAGTGGAGGGAAAGGGTCTCTTTTGGAGTCACAAGCTGTGCAGCCTGGGGTTAGGGGAAGGGTGATGCCAGGACTCTCTTAGCTTCCCCTGACTGATGTGTCATTAGTCACGTGCCCCGCTTGGCCCACTGTCACTGTCTTTGGGCCCATTTCAGCACTAGGGCTTGCCTAGGAGTTGTAGTCCTGGTGGCCTAGATTGCCACTGTAGCCCATGGTGGCAAGGCTTGTAGGAACTCAAGTTTAGACTGCTGGGGGTCAATGATTCCCCTCTGTGTAGGGCTGAATTAAATACTCCCTCCATGGGTGAGCACCCGCTAAGTTTCATCTAGTTTTTTTCTTTTATAATAGCACAGCACTGAGCTCAATGCCTCATAATTGCTGCACTCTCCCTCTGCCCAGTGCACAGAAAAGCTCTCTTCACCATGCCACTGCTGCCTCAGGATGAGGGAGGGGTGGTGTTGGTGATTCAAGACTGTTTTACCTACCTCTTCAGTGCCTCTTTCAGTGATATAAAGTTAAAACCAGAACATAAGACCTAAAACCATAAAAACTCTAGAAGAAAACCTGGGCAATAACTTTCAGGACATAGGCATGGGCAAAGACTCCATGACTAAAACACCAAAAGCAATGAAACAAAAGCCAAAATTGGCAAACGGGATCTAATTAAACTAAAGAGCTTCTGTACAGCAAAAGAAACTATCAACAGAATGAGCAGGCAACCTACAGAATGGGAGACAATTTTTGCAATGTATTCATCTGACAAAGGGCTAACATCCAGAATCTACAAAGAACTTAAACAAATTTACAAGAAAAAACAAACAACTCAATCAAAAGTGGGCAAATGATATGAACAGACACTTCTCAAAAGAAGACATTTACACAGCCAACAAATGTATGAAAGAATGCTCATCATCACTGGTCATTAAAGAAATGCAAATCAAAACCACAAGGAAATGCCATCTCACGCCAGTTAAAATGGTGATCATTAAAAAGTCAGGAAACATCAGATGCTGGAGAGGATGTGGATAAATAGGAATGCTTTTACACTGTTGGTGGGAGTGTAAATTAGTTCAACCATTGTGGATGACAGTGTGGCAATTCTTCAAGGATCTATAACCAGAAATACCATTCGACCCAGCAATCCCATTACTGGGTATCTACCCAAAGGATTACAAATCATTCTACTATAAAGACGCATGCACACATATGTTTATTGCAGCACTGTTCTCAATAGCAAAGGCTTGGAACCAACACAAATACCCATCAGTGATAGCCTGGATAAAGAAAATGTGGCACATATACACCATGGAATACTATGCAGCCTTAAAAAAAGAACGAGTTCATGTCCTTTGCAGGGACATGGATGAAGCTGGAAACCATCATTCTCAGCAAACTAACACAAGAACAGACAACCAAACACTGCATGTTCTCACTCGTAAGTGGGAGTTGAACAATGAGCACACATGGACACAGAGAGGGGAACATCACACATTGGGGCCTGTCAGGGGTTGGGGGGACTAGAGGGGGGATAGCATTAAGAGAAATACCTAATGTAGATGACAGTTTGATGGGTGCAGCAAACCACCATGGCACGTGTATACCTATGTAAAAAACCTGCACGTTCTGCACATGTATCCCAGAACTTAAAGTATAATAATAATTTTTAAAAAACAGGTACCGTGAGTGCTCACCTGATTTTTTGTCCTTATGAAGGTGCTTTTTTTTTGCAGACAGTTGTTAGATTAGTGTGTTTGCAGGGGTTGGAGGACAATCAGTGGAGCCTTCTATTCTGCCATCTTGCTCTGCCCTTTACCAATCCTGTACCTTGAATTTTTAAATGCACCCTGATATTTCTAATTGCCCCTTAATTTCTAAGCAAAGTTTGACAATAGCTGGTGTAGAGATTTTTTATTTTCTTGAATTCTTGGAGGGCCAGACACAAAGTGCTTGGTTCAACACTGAGTGACTCTACTGGCTGAATGTTGCTTTTCAATAATAAAATTGCCTTGTACCCACTCCTGGTAGTTCAGATTTAATTAGTTTAGGGAAGGATCTAAATTTCAGAATATTTCAAACCTCAGCTAATTCTCATATGCATCCAGGTTAGGACTCATTATTTAAGATATTGCAACAAGGAATTGAAAAAAACCTTTAATTGTCATAGGAAAAATAGACATAGCTAACAGGGAGAAAATACGATGGTTCGCAGTACATATATGTAGAGTAGCAACTGCTTGCTTTGGTATTTTGTAACAACAAATCTAATGCTTTGGTAGATGATGGTGGGTGGTGAAATAGCATTAAACATGGGGTTGGATTACCACATCCACATTTAAATCTCCTTTTAATCTACTTATTTGCAGAGTTTAAAAATAGCACAATGTTTTTAACATAGTGGATACACAGTCAACATTTAATGTCCTATCAGATAAAGGCAATATTATAACATTCCTGGATGATTTCCATACTGAAATAATAAAAATATGGCAACAATGAGAATGTATTATAATATAAAGCATTATATATTATGCAATCAGAAACTTTTAAACTAGGAGAGAAGGCTATGTCATTCTTAATATACTAATCTATCTAAAACCAGCATTCAACAACATAATTAATAGGGAGACTCGAGGCATTTATATAAAAGTCATTATGAGGCAAGGATACTCATCATTATTGAATATTTTTATGGTAGTTCTACTGAATGCAACCAGACTAGGGAGGAAAAGGAGTAAAGGGTTTAACTCTTGGGAAGGGAAAAAAATGATTGTTATTTGCAGATGATATAATAGACTACCTAGAAAAGTAA
>NW_012101454.1:3025441-3089394 GCF_000951045.1 Mandrillus leucophaeus
TGTAGTCGAGAAACAGAAAGAAGGCCAATATGGGTGGAGCACAGTAGGAAAGGGGGCAAGCATATGTGAGGTTGACAGAAGTTAGATCTTGCAGGACCTTGTACCCAAGATAAAGAAGTTAGACTTTATTTTTTAAGTATAATAAAGAAATATTGGAAGGTTTTAAAGCAGAAGAGTGACAGTCTGACTTGTCATTCATAAAGATCACTCTGATTTCTATTTGTAGAATGAACTACAAACAGCCAGTATGGGAATGGCCAACCCAGACAGGAGCCTATCAGAGTAGTCTGGGAAAGATGAAAGTGACCAGGATAAAGTAGGGATAGTGAAGTTGGAAAGAAGTGAATTAATTTGGGATATGTTTTGGAGGAAAAGTCAAAAAGATTGAATTGGGACACTGAAGAAAAGAAAGGAATCAAGGGTAATTCCTGTTATGGTCTAAAAGAACTGGGTGCATGATACTAAGAAGACTGGAGAAAGACCAGGATGGGGGTGGGGGTGGGGAATCAAAAGTTTCAAATATAGTAAGTTTTAGATGTCTATCAGAGATTTTGAGGAAGTAACAAGCAGGCAGTAACCTACAGAAATCTGGTGTCCTGATAAGTTAGGCTCAAGATATCCAGGTTGGGCAATAATCGATGATTATATTTAAAGCCAAGGCACAAATGAGCATGTTAGGGAAGCAAAGGAGTCCTAAAAAGATGCCCAGACACTGGCATTTGGAGGATACACAGAAGAGGAGCAAGGCAGCAAGAGAAACAGGAAAAAGATAGCTGAGGAGGCTGGAGAAAAACCAGACAGGCATTGAAGCAGACAGAAGGATGTAGTTCAGGGAAGGGGTAGTCAACTGTGCTAAATCCTGTGGAGACTTCAAGCAATATACAAAGAAAATAGAGAGCATTGCCTAGCTTGAAAAGAGCAATCTTGGTGAAGCCGGTGGGTATGCGATACCTTTTAGAATGAGAGGCAAGGAGGTGGAGATAACTACTTTTGACAACCTTTTTAGTATCACTGAAGTGACATTTCAACCAATATTGCTATACAAAAACAATTACTTCAATTTGTTAAAATCAGTTCAAATCAGCAGGGAGAATGATCACTTTATAAATGACCTTGGTATAATTTATTATTTATTGGAGAAATTAAATCATTTGATTAAAATTTTAGGAAAAAATAAAGTAATACTTCAAAAAGAGAGCAAGTCTGTCTCTAACTGGTAGCATAATGGGTGTTTTCATTTTGTAGTTATGCATTTTTCTAATTTTTCCATAATATACTCTTGTCTTATTAAAAGAATCGATGTCTTTTTTAAGAAAACCAAATAATTTTAGCAAGCCTCTGGGTTCAGAACCAAATTAAATCAATTCAGTGCAACAGACTATTGGCATTGCATCAGGTTCCTACCATCTAGAAAGGTGTGCAATATAAGAATGTCAAGGAGTATATATAACACAAGGTGAAGCAAGGTGAGTGTTGCAATCAGAGCACAAGGCACCTATGAGAAGTCAAAAGAAGGGCTTATAACTCCTGGTTCCTGGTCAGAGTTTCAGAGTAAAACTCTGAAAAAAAAAAAAAAAGAACTTGACAAAGGGAAAGTCATGGTGACTGGGTCATCATGAGCAACGTTACTAGAGTGGTAAGGCAGAATCTGTACCTTGTTAAGTCACTCTGTGGGAGAAATCCACAAGACATGGTGAGCAACCCACGGTTACCACCAAGAACTCTTCAGTGAAGTTAGAAATGGAGAAAAACCCAAGAAACTCCCTTTCCTTTTCCCTCAGGAAGGCCTACTCATCAATTAGATAAAGAATAGCTAAGTAACATGTATAACCAGGATCTCTAAAGTGTGTGTGTCTGCATGTGTGTGTCTCAATCACCACAGGAAATTATAATCAGCTGTTCACAGCCCTGAATTCTTTCTGGGTCTTGTGTCCAGTGCTCAAGTAACTTGTCTGAGTCCAATTAGGGAAGGGTTAGCTCTGATTAAGTTTAAAGAAATGTGGTTAGTGAAAGAAGCCACAAAATGAAGACTTCAGAACTGGGATTGGGTGGAGACAACACTCCTCTCTGTTTTACATGGTGTCTGTTATTGCTGTGGGTTTTGGAGATTCACTGGATTGGTCTGTTACTCATGGTAAAGTCCACTTGGTATAGCATGTTGCAAAGATGAGAAGGATCTGAATTTCTGCATCTGACTCAGTGGAAGATGGAGATACCACCTTAAAATTGAGGCAAGTATTCTCTGAGTGGAAGGAGGAACAAAAGGACAAAGAACGTATGATTCAGAATTCTACTTGTGTCTGACTCAGAAACAGAGAGTTTAAGGCTATTGTTAGCCACTGTCCCTGGTTCCCCACATAGTCCCTAGGCTAGTGGTGCTGAGGAAGTGATCTGTTGTAGAGAGGGTATGTATGACTGTGTTGCTTCTATCAGGAAGCCATGAAGTCGCCAGGGTATACTTAGACCCAGAAAAAGATTTTTAAATGTCAGTGGCATTACTCACACGTCTCTTCTGACTCTCAGTGTGTTCTTCACCCTCACACAGAGATTGACACGTTTCCCATATCCCTGGTCAAAAATAGAATGCGCTTCTCGTTTCAGCTCTGAAGCACTCAAATGGTGTGTTCCAAGCTTTTGCAGTCTTCTTCAATTCATAACCTGAAGCCAATACAAGCAAGGTGTCTGGGTGCTTTTAATATGTGTATGTACTTACAACTTTCATTATATAAATTGTTTTCCCTTGAGATGCTTCTCATTGCTGGAAAGTCATGCTTTTCTGCTTATATTTCTCTTTAAACTTCATTTTTATGCCAACAGATGATGTGCTTGATTCTATTTTCCATTTAATGTTAGGATATTGGACTCTTGGCAAAGCATAATGAGGGGCCCACTTCACTCTCAGTTTAAATGCTAAGATAATGTGCTTCTGCATAAGATGAAAGAGACACCTATCCAATGGCTGCCCTTTAGTCCGATTGTTCTGCTGCCTGTGAATCAGTTGGGTATGGACAGATGGCCTCTGTTTGAACCAAGCACTCCCCTTCACTAGCTGTCATCTTCTTCCCTCTTATCACCCTGGCTAATTCTTATTCTGATTCCTGATATGCACCTTGGGCTGCCTCTGTTTGTTGAACTTACTCAGAATTTTTTCACTGACTCAACAGCCTTCCTCTTCTCTGTCCACCCTCACCTTCCCTGAGCTTCCAAGGAGAATGGCAAGCTCATTTGTGTACTTCTAGAGCAACCCTGTCACAGAGCTAATGGCTACCAATGAACAACAAGTTAGCAGATGCTGCCTGCACTTGATGGCTGGATTTGGTCAAGCCGTTGTTTGCTAATTTTAAATAATCTTACATGGTATTGTTTTTATACTCAGTTATTGATGAGTCTTTCTTCGTGTTGTACTTCCATTCTACCAGTTTCAAGATAATTTGTGATGAAGACTTTTCTCAGCTCCTTTCAGAGAAGACCAAAGTTGAGAATTCAAACTTAATTGGTACTTTCCTTCATAGCTTCCACACTTGCTTTGCTCTGTCATTTTCATATGGTGCCACAAATTCCCTCCCACCTTCTGGGGCACAAAACAATCTCTTATTGTTGGAGAAACTCAAAGGATACTCTATGAATGTCTATTTGGGATTTCTAATTCTTACTTTACATTTGATCTACCATAATTTGGGCAATCTTTGCTTTTTAAACAATATATATTTTTTAAATTACAAAATAAATGCATTTACAATAAACTCAGAAAATACAGAAAAGGTCGAGTGAAGGGACATAGAATCACTTATAATCTCCCCATTTATTATTAACTTTGACATATCTTTCTAATATATTTTCTATATAGTAATTTAATTAAAATATGATTTTATACACTATATCTCCTTTTCACTCAGCAATCCATTATTAATATTTCCCCATAGTAATAAATATTCTTTATAATATTAAGAATTACATAACCTTCTCTCCTAGTGTAAGCACTTTCTTTTTAATTCAGGAGTGGATTCTGAATGTTATCACATCTCTTTTTCATTACTATTGAGATATATGCTCTGGTTTCTTCCAGTAATCTATTGGCATAAAAAACAATATCACTGGTGGTAATAGTGTCTTATCACTAGTGGTAGGAGTGTCACTCTATAGCCAGACTTCCTGGATTCAAGCCTTCCTCTGCCCTTACAAATTGTGTGACTTTGAACAACTTATTTAATCTCCTAACACTTTAACTTTCTCATATGTAAACGAGGCACAATAATGGGACCCATATAATTTATTCTTGTGAGAATTGAATGAATATATGAGCAGATCTTAGGATACCACCTGACACAAAACCAAAACAATGTGTTTGTAATTGCTTCTCAATCCTGAAAGTAACTTCACTTTGTCACGTGCTCTTAATATACTACTGAGTTTTCTCATCTTTATTTAGAACTGGGAATGATCTCCAGTTTTTTCATTATTCAACTTTGTTCACATTTGGCATCAAAATATATGGTCTTTTAAAAATGAAGTTAAATTTTTCATTTTATTCCCTATGCTTTCGAACAATAAAAAAGAACTAGAGAAGAACAAAGTCAGAGGACAAATACTAGCCAGCTTCAAGACTTCCTGTAAAGATATAGTAATCAAGACAATGTGGTATTGGCAAAAGAACAGACAAAGAGATCAATGAAACAGAATAGACTACCCAGAAATATGCCGGCATAAATATAGTCACCTGATATTTGACAAAGAAGCAAAGGCAAATATAGTGCAGAAAAGATCATCTTTTTAGCACATGATGCTGAAACAACAGGACATTCAAATGCAGTGAACCTAGACACAAACCTTACACCCTTCACAAAACTTGACTTCAATGGATCACAGGCCTAAATGTAAAATGTAAAAGTATAAGTCCCCTAGAAACAATACAGGAGTAACTCTAGATGACTTTGGGTTTGGTAACGACTTTTTAGATACAGCACTAAAGGCATGATCCATGAAAGAAATAACTGATAAGCTGAACTTCATTAAAATAACAAAAAAAAAATTCTGCTCTGCAAAACACTGTCAAGAGGATGCAAAGGCAAGCCACAGACTGGGAGAAAATATTTGCAAAAGACATGTTTGATAAAAGACTGTTATCCTACAAGGCACCTATTCAACAATAAGAAAACAAACAACCTGATTTGAAAATGGGCCAAAGACCTCAACAGACATCTCACCAAAGAAGATATGCAGTGGGAAATAAGCATATGAAAAGATATTCCATACATATATCGTCAAAGAAATGCAAATTAAAACAGCAGTACAATACTGCTACACACTTATTATAATGGCCAAAATCCAGAACACTGACAATATTAAATGCTGGTGAGGATGTGGAGCAACAGGAATTATCATTCACTGCTGTAATGAATACAAATGCAAAATGGAACAGCCACTTTGGAAGGCAGCTTGGTGGATTCTTACAAAACTAAACAACTCTTACCATGGGATCCAGAAATTATATGCCTTGGTATTTACTCAGAGGAACTGAAAACTTATGTCCACACAAAAGCTTGCACACACATGTTTATTGCAGGCCTATTCATAATTTTGCAAATATTTGGAAACAGCTAAGACATCCTTCCGTAGATGAATGAAAAATAAACTCTGGCACATAAAGATAATTGACTATTTTCCAGTGGCAAAAAGAAATGAGCTACCAAGCCATGAAAAGACAAGGAGAAAACTTAGGTGCATATTACCAAGTGAAGGAAGCTAATCTTAAAAGGCCACATACTGTATGATTCCAACTATAAGACATTCTGGAAAGGCCAAAGCTATGGAGACAGTGAAAACATTAGTGGTTGGCAGTGGGTCCGGGGAGGCGGAGATGAATAGGTGGAGAACAGAGGATTTTTAGGGCAGTGAAAATACTCTGTAAGATACTATAATGGGGGACACATGTCATTATACATCTATCCAAACTCGCAGAATGTAGGGCACCAAGAGTGAACCCTAATGGAAACTATGAGCTTTGGGTGATGATGTGTTACTGGAAGTTCATTAGCTGTAACAAATGTACCACTCTGTGGGGTATGCTATAAATGAGGGAGGCTATGCATGTGTCAGGGGAGGAGGAAGACAAACCCCTACCATGGGGTTTCTCTGTGTGTTCATTTCAATTTTGCTGCTAACCTAAAGCTGCTCTAAAAAATACGTTTTTGCTTTTTTTTTTTTTACAAAAAACTTAGAGTAATCTCACACTTGAAGGTTTGAGAAGACTCACTGAGAACTTCTAAGATCACCATTTCTTAGCAGTAAACTTTTTAAAATATTACTTTTTTTCTATAGTTATCAAGTGTTCTACTTCTTAAGAAGTTATTTTTGATAACATACTTCCTAAAAATGTTTCAATTTTTTCAAGATTTTTAGGTAGTATTTTTTCTTTCCTTAACAATAAATCCACTTTATATCAGACACTATATATCCTTTCCTATTCATAGTTTTAGCTGTATTTATTCTCCTTTTCTTTGAGAAGACTAGCTAGAGATTTATTTATTAGTTTTTTTCTTCAAACCATTTTCAGGCTTATTTTAATCCTACCATATTTCTGTTTTCTGATATAATTATTTTTGCTTTAATATTTGTGTATGCTTTTCTTAGAGTTGCTTTGTTTTACTTAACTTCCTGAGTTTAGTGCTTATTTAAATTATTTTAATTCTCTGTTCTTTAGTAATGAAAGCATGGAAATCTAGGAGTTTTCCCTGAGCACAAGAGTATACCCTTCTTTACATCTGTGTTCTCCAGTTTTTATAGAAGATACATTTTGTTTTAAATTCAACATGTACATATGCAAAAACATTGTATAGTTTTCTTCTTGTCTAGTTAAAATGCAGATTGTCTCTTTAAACAAACAAACAATCAAAGAATTTAGCATGCCTGCTACCCCACTTCTAGCCATACCTGTTTTGGTAACATAATTTGGAGATTTAGGCAGACTATTGTCTTTAATGTTTAAGTTTTACATTACACATTTCCTATTTTCAGTAGTCCCCATCAGGCCTATTATAAGAAAACTTCCCTATTCCTGTGCTTTTAATTTTTTAATGTTTATTAAGGTTTGAACAGATTTTTGAAGATTTTTTTTCCAAACAAAATTAATAGGTGGTATATTTTCCAAGCTCCTGAATACTCAAAAAAGTGTTATTTCCTTCACATGAGAAAGAAAGCCTTGATGGGAATAATAATCTAAGTTACAATAGCTTAACCTCAAAATGCTGAATTTGCACTGTCTAATATGGGTGGTATTAACCACATAGAGCTATTTAAATTTAAATTACTAAAATTAAGTAAAATGAAAATTCAGTCCACTGGTCACATTTCAAGGGTTCCATAGCTCAACATGAGTAGTGGCTACCATATTGTACAGCACACATCTAGAACGTTTTCATCACTGCAGAAAGTTTTATTGAACAGCAGCTCCTAGTCTACACATTGATCCATTGACTTGCAGAGTGCAGAGAAGGTTGAAGACACCTGTTTTAAATTCCTTTATAGAATAACCAGATTTTCTACCTAGAGTTTATAGAATTTTAAATTTTCAGGTTGTAATTATGTAGATTTTAGTTTAGAATATCAATCTGCATATGGGAAATATTCTGAGCTCGGGAAAACTTACTTCAATTATGTCTTTAAAAATTGCTTTATTTTTCTCCTGCTATGGTAGCTCCTATCTTGGTTCAAGTTTCTGTTTTCTGTTTCCCTCTTTTTTTTTTTTCTCATAGTTTCACCTTTGTCTCTTTTTTAAAACTCTTCAGGAAAAGTTATCAAATTAGTCCTTTGCATCTTTGAGTTTATTTCTTAAGTACCAAACTATGATTTTTTTTTTTCTGTAATAATAGTAGGGTATTAATCCTACTAAATAATTATGTCTCACCCATTCATCTACTCGTATATCTTGTCCTGCTGTCACTTTTTTCTTTCTCTCTTTTCTCCTTATTACTTTTAACTGTTCTGTAGAAGCCATATTTTGTTTTCATTTTTATTGGAAATTCTGAACAACTTTTTGAACTTTTTCTTCAGGATTCTACAATTGGTCATTTTCAGTTATAAGCAGTCTCCATTCTTCCAAGTCCTCAGCATGACCACTTCTTGTCCCTTATTTTACATTATGTTTCTATGGGCTCTAATTTGGATTTTAAATTTAAATAAACAATTAAAAAATAAATTTTATCTTTTTTCATTTTTTAAAATTTAACTTTTATTTTAAGTTGAGAGGTACAAGTGCAGGTTTGTTATATAGGTAAACTTGTGTCATAGGAGTTTATTGTACAGATTATTTCATCACCCATGGATTAAGCCTAGCACGCATTAGTTATTTTTCCTGATACTCTCTCCTCCCACCACCTACCCTCCAATAGGCCCCAGTGTGTGTTGTTCCCACATATGTGTCCATGTGTTCTCATCATTTCACTCCAGTTTATTAGTGAGAACATGCAGTATTTGGTTTTCTGTTGCTGCTTTAGTTTGCTAAAGATGATGGCCTCCAGCTCCATCCATGTTCCTGCAAAGGGCATGATCTCATTCTTTTGTATGGCTGCATGGTATTCCATGGTGTATACATACCATATTTTTCTTATTTTTATTTTTTAAATTTTTTATTATACTTTAAGTTCTGGAGTATATGTGCAGAACGTGTAGTTTTGATACATAGGTATACACGTGCCATGGCGGTTTGCTACACACATTAACCTGTCACCTACATTAGGTATTTCTCCTAATGCTGTAAAGACACATGCACACGTATGTTTATTGTGGCACTATTCACAACAGCAAAGACTTGGAACCAACCCAAATGTCCATTAATGATAGACTGGCTAAAGAAATGTGACACATATACACCATGGAATACTATGCAGCCATAAAAAAGGATGAGTTCATATCCTTTTCTGGGACATGAATGAAGCTGGAAACCATCATTCTCAGCAAACTAATACAAGAACAGAAAACTAAACACTGCATGTTCTCACTCATAAGTGGGAGTTGAACAATGAAAACACATGGACACAGGGAGGGGAACGTCACTGTGTCTTGTCAGGGGGTGGGGGGCTAGGGGAGGAATAGCATTAAATTTAGTAATTGTTAAGTAAGATAAGAATAATAAAGAGGTTGTATTTGAAAATAAAGGATTTTGTTTTGCCCAATTCCTTCTCCTTATTAACTGCAAATATTTAAATCTCCATCTAGAAGCCTGAGTGGAGCCTGCCCCAAGCCCATTCCCAGCTTTTCACAATCTATGTCCTCACCATCACTTTGTAACCACTTTACCTCCAAGGATGTAACTTGCCATTAGGTGTAACCCTTTACTGGCTTGTTCTGGCTTGTTCTCTGGGGCTTTCTTTTACTGGCTTGTTCTCCGGAGTTTGCTCCTGTAAATGACATGAAAGGATGAAAGGCAGTTTAGACAAGCTCAGAAAGCCTCCAAAAGGAGCAACTGTGTGGTGGAGGTGAGATTCCATAATCTTTGGTTGGAGCAATTTCTGGTTCTCTGGGTTATGAGCTGTTTCATGAAGCGAAGTTTGGGAATGCCAACAATCAGAAGTTCGGATTATCCTGACCAAGTTCTATCAGCCTTGTAGATTCCAAAGAGTGCTCCCAGAGTCTGGCAATATATCTTCTGTAAGGTTTGGTTTCCTGTCTTGCTATTTTTATATATTTTTCTATCTTCATAAGCATTAAAGGGGGAAGGCGGAAGAGGCTACCTCATGACAGCCAATTGCAAGAGGTCAGGTCTCCTCCTGCTCAGGATAACTGTAAAACGTGCTGGGAATATAACATCCTGAAATAAAAAGGGACTGTTCAGAACAGCCTGGGCTCTGTTCCTATCTATTCTAGAACAGGATTTTCTGCAAAGCTTTAGCCCAGCACACCCAGTTTTCCATGAGGTATAAAACCCAGGGCAGAATGCTTTCAGGGTCCCTCAGTTGCAGTGCGCCGTGGGGCACGCACAGACAAGGCTCTGTTCATCCTGGACAGCTTTCCTGAAAGTTGGGCACCAGTCCACCTTAATGCCAGGTTTCCATTATCCATGCTTCTCATCTGTGTGTAATAGATAAGAAGCTCAATTAACTTGTTTGAGTATTCTGTCTCAACAGACTCATTCAAGTAGAGTGACAGGTGCATGGTGAACCTGCTTCACACCAGTCAGATTCAATTTTTAATTAGATTCCAAGAGTTTTTATATACTATTTATCTTATATTGATGTTTTTATTATAAAATGAACACATTTATAACATAGAAAATACATTTTAAGAAATGTAATAACTACTATTAAGCCTTTGTGGTACATATTCTTTCTGTTTTTCTTAATGCCATCTTTATACTTTTTATCATACAGATGTTTGACTATACGAGAATTGTCCCTGTGTTTAAAAATAGACAACAGGATTTAGACATTCATTCATTCAATGATCAATAAATTAATATTTAAGCATTTGTTAGTTCATAAACTGCCAGACCGTGTTAGGTGGCAGAGATTGAGAATGGGAAGATTTTTGCCCTCAGGGAGTTCAAGGTCTGGCAGGGAAGAGGGATGGGTCAATGAGTAAACACTGTATAATGGAATATGGTTGCTACTGTAGAGGTAGGTTTAGGGAACATTAGGAACAGGAAAGCGGGTACAAACTCCAGACAAACTAGGTCAGGAAAGTATTTCCAAGGATGAAAAACTTGGACTTGGTCTTTAACAATGACTAAGTGCTCCTCAGGTAGACAAGTTGGGTGTTGGGGGTAGGATGGGAAGGAATTATGTTCCAATAAAAGAGGACAGATTATATAAAGCATGAAAGAGAGACCGGAGCATGCTCAAAGAACTGCAAATAGTTTTCCACGACTGGAGCACAGGGAGTGGGCATACTGTTGAGAGCTTTAGTTTGTATACCATACGCAGAAGTTTTATTTTCAATCTTGAAGCCACATGGAGCCCTGATGAGCTTAAGAGAGGGAGTACCTTCTCAGCTGTAACTTTACATGACCCATGCTGGATGGATGGCTGGATTAGAAGCAGGTGAGGAGGAGTGACTAATAGGAGGACTAGGGGTGATGCTTTAGTAGTTCACATGTGGGTTAATGAAGGCCTGGACTCTGGGAATGGAGGGGGGGCATCTTCTCAGTCTTGCAGAATGCCACCTTTTATGGGTAGAGATGATGCTCTCTCTACCTTCCACAAGAAGAAAATATATTCCATGAATATTTAGTCATGTGTAGTTTCTTTCATACATTATAATGTTTCACTGATTCATCATGTCTTTCCCATTCTCCATTGTCCCAGATATATACCCCTTCCTATTCCTTTGAGAGTACCTCTTTCCTAAGATGTACTTATCTATGGTCTATGCCAGGGGTCAGCAAACTACAGCCTGCATGACAAATCCAGCCTGCAGCCTTTCTTTTTTTTTTTTTTTTTTTTCCGGAAATAAGGTTTCATTAGAACACAACCCAGTCCATTCACTTACCTAATATGTCTATGGCTGCTTTTTGTTACAATGGTAGAGTTAAGTGTTTCAAAAGAGATAATATATGGCCCACAAAGCCTGAAATATTTACTATCTGGTCATTTATAGAACAACTTTGCTGACCTCTTAACTACTTAGTTTATCCATATCTTGCTTATTCCTTAAAGTCCAGCTCAAAGTTTCTCTTATGTTCTGGGACCACAATGATCTTTCTCTTTCCTCTGAACTGGTAGTTATTACTGTTCGGGTCACATATTATTTTAGTTATCCTATATGTTGTCTTGAGTTTTTTCTCTTCCAAAAGCTTAGATTTTTAAATATACAAATTACACATGTAAGATTTTTTGGAAACAAGGACCAGAGATGCTGGCTGTCTATAATACACAAGGCATAGTTCTCTGGATTCCTCAGTGAAGTTGTTTGCCCACTCCCACTCCCACCACCGACTGCCATCCTCTCCCCAGGTGATACGTGCAACACAAGTTTAAGATACTTGCACACAATGTTGGTATATACTTGAGAGATAGCTATGTTAGATTAAAGACACAATTGGATCCCCATGTAAGAGTCACAGAGTTTCTTTCTTTCTTCGTTAATAGCTTCTGAGAGGGTGAGTTAGCAGATATCTATAAAGGGCTAATGCTCACAAGTATCATTACTCTTCAAAACCCAATTGCCTAGGTCAATCCTCCAGCCTTCACTGGCTTTGAAGGAATGTTTGCCCCTTTCAAACTACAGTTAGATATTAAATATATCCACATATTAAGCATTGAGAAAAGCTGGAGAAGTGTGTAAATACTCTAAGCATATGTGTTTCATGGTGCAAATATTGAGAAGTTTACAAAGCAGTAATATGTTTCTGTTTCTGGTGTGCTCTGCAGCCACCTCCCTAACTCTGTTTCCATGCTCTCTCAGTCAAGTTTACTTATAAACTAAATGGTATTCTACTAGGGAGGTGAGGTATAGCACTGCACACTGTCTTTACGTGAGAGATGGTATTGCAAATGGTAAAGGACCCAGGGTCTGGAGTCAAATCAAATAGGTGCTAACTCAGAGGGCAGTTGTGAGAATTCCATGAGATCATGCATGTCATATAGTGCTCGGAACATATAAGAAATCAACAAATCTTAGCTATAATTATTATTCTTATCATATTATGAGACAAGAACTTTTCTCTTAGAAAATATATCCAGCAAATAGTTATGTATGGTTTCTTTGAGATATGGCTATAATGGGCTACTTGAAAGGATGCTACCAATCCGGTATCCTAAATTTCTCATCAGTGAGAACACGACCATTTTCTTTTGGATGGTGCCCTAAAAGATAGCAAATAAGAGCTCTTACTCTGAAACCAGTTGAATACAAAAGCCTCTTGCAGGGACTCTTATCACTATTTTCTCTTAAATAATAAAAACATTAAAGACAAGGAAAAATAACCTTCCAGTACTGATATCACATCCCATGAACACATTGTAATTGTATTTCTTTTCTTTTGCATAAAACAACAAGTTTTATGTTAATATAGCCAAAGACAACCTGAAATGTGCAATCTGTGCAGGAACAGAATTGCAAATGTTTGATCAGGAGAGCAGGAAGCACACGTTCTGCTACTCCACTCCCAAAATAGAAAACCTATTTAGCACTTTGTAAAACACGCTAAATGAAGTTTGCTCTCTCCTGCAGATAGAGATTTTACTTCATTTTGTGCCCGTGAAATTTTTGAAAATTGCATGAGGAGAGAGCAATTTTTGGCACTTTGGCTAGGAGTACAAAATGTTAGCAAATGGTGCTGAAAGGATCTTAAGTGTAATGTTGGAATAATATTCACACAACACTGGCTGCATCTTCGTTTTTAACCTATTTACATATTCACAGGGAAAAATGCTTAGCAGTTATTTGTCTAAAGGGGCCTATTTAAGGGGAAAATGGCATTCACAATTTTTGAATACATTACTCAAGAAGGTTGCTGTGAATAACAATTCATAAAGAAAAATATCATTTCAACTGTCATAGGAGGAGTAGCAGGATCTAGGTGGAGAAATTTTGGACATCAACGTTAGTTCTGGACATAGAAAGAAAAGGAGGAAAAGAAGGGAGTGAGAAATATAATACATACCAGAAATTTCCACAGTGTAAGTGGACACAGAGAGAGCCACGAAAGAAACCTGAAAAAACTGACAGAATTTCCAGAGTTCTAACATGGCTCTTTTAATTTTTGACCACTTGCCGTGTACAGAAATGAAAGTATCCGTCTTATAAAAGGAATATCCTTTCATTCAAAATGTATTTAACAGCTATCTTCTATATCTGTGGCACAGCCATAGAAACTGTGGCATATAGAAATCGCTATATGTTTTTTGCCCACAAGGAACTTGCAGTCAAGTTAGAGAGAGAATACTGTAGTCAAGAGACACCGAATAGATATTTAGGAGGTATAGAGCCGAAGCACCAACCTCTGGGTGTAAGTTGGCTTCTACAGAAGGAATTTTGGATGGATACTTGTGAAAATAAGTGAAAGAAGAAGGGCTAAGCAGAAGCCAAACTGTAATTTTTTGCAAGTCAGTTGTTTTTGCAGACCATTGCATGTCAAACTGCAGTGCAGGCCTGACAAAGCCTCGGCCACTCACCTAGGGGTTGTGGGGGGCGCGGTGCTGAAGCATATATCGGCTGTCTGAGCTTTCTCACATCGGGCCAAAACGGCTGAGTCTTTTTTCCCCTGCCTGGATCAGTCATTGAATGTGAACCACCCTGAGAAGGTGTGATCTCCAATAAGGTGGCTTTCTGCAACAGAGGTGGAGCCTCCCGGAGCTGAAGACTGGGGACTCTGTTGAAGGTCCCCCTCGCTATTGGGTCCAGCACATCACTGAAGATGCTCTGGGTGGCACAGCTTTGTGTCTACCCTAATTCATTTGTAAAGCTTTTCGAGAACTGCAAATTAAAGCATCCATTAATGAAGGTGAATGGAAATTCAGCAGATAGATCTAGCAATGAACTTTTATTAAACCAATGTGTACAGATGGTTTAAAACAGAGATCATTCATAAACCAATGTGTTTTACTACTGTATTTTATCAGTATATCCTGTGTGTTTTCTATAGCCCACTAGTTCCATAAAATATTGATAATTTTTCTTCAAAAAAAGATTCTGTGGTCAAAAAATTTGGGGAGGGTAGAAAATTAAGGTACTTTTTCTGAGGTACAACAAAATATGTAGCAAATTAAGATAATTTTTCTGAGGTACAACAAAATATCTAGCTGGGCCCATCCTTTGAACTTTAAGACAGCCAATCTTGACCAACACTGAAGACAGCCAACTTGGTGGTATAGAAGGGCCCGTATCCTTTTCAACTATAGCCAAAGCCATCAATAAGCTGCTATTTTCAACAATGTATAAGGTGATGGAGCACATATGTGCATGTAGAAAGTAACAAGACTTCTGCAGATCACTTTTGTGCCAGTATCCCATTGTCATCTGGTCCCAGTGTTTATTTGTCAAGAAGAGTCTGATTTAACCAAAGTTGAACCAAGCCCTGGTCCCATGTTCTTCCACATTGTGTCCTTTCATCCTCACAAACACCCCGTGTAATAAATATTATTATTTCCCATTTTTAGATGAGGAAACCAAGAGTGAGAGAGGTTTAGAGATCTCCATAACAAAAATGTTGCATTTTTGGTTAACAGCCGATTAGACTTGAACATAGGTCTGTGACTTTAAATCCATCATTCTTCCCACTCTCCATCTGATCCATCATCTTAACACCATCCATCCATATATCCCACGTGTTTTCTGTAGCCCACTAGTTCCATGAAATATTAGTAATGTTTCCCAAAAAAGGGTTCTGTGGTCAAACAAATTTGGAAATCACTAAGCTAAACAAAGTTAAACAGAGTTTCTTTTAAACACAGGAAGTCTCAGAACATGTTCATGCTAATATGCCTTAAGAACCTATAAATAGCTCAAAGGCAGAGGTTTCCATAACTGACTTGACCACAAAAATATTTTTTTCCTATGGGCATCTTGAAAAACTAAGGATCAACAGAACAAACTATGGGAAATTCTGCGGCACAAGACTTGAAACAATTCTCCTCCTTCAGCTAAACGTCAGAAAAGTCCTCTTTGTCTTGCGAGTTGATGAGAAGACAGGATTTCATCTCTGAAAGGGAACAGGTTCCAGCCTCCTGGGCATGTTCTCCAGGCAGTAGATAGGCACCTCACCCAATGGGTCCTTCATCTGACTTGACGGTACCAAGCCACTGCAGGAGACACAGCCATTTAGGGAGATAGCTCAGGGCTTTTTCTCACAGCTTTAGCATGAAAGGAGAGAAAGATAAAAAATTCTGAAGAAACACAGATTTGTAAATAACACTAACATCACTGCAGGTCCCTAAAAGGCATTACTTAGAATTTAAATGAAAACCTCCAAGTTCCAAATTTAAACACACACACACACAAACACACACACACACGCACACACACACACGCACACACACTCAGAGCTCCAAAACTCTCCCCATGTAAAAGTGGCCTGATAGCAACAATCCTTTATAAAATATATAAATTTCCTTCTTTTTTTATATCTTTAGACAGTGACTTTTTCATGTGTATCAGGTTAATTTCATCTGTGCAATTTGATAGCAATTGCTTCCTAGAGCTAGTCTGGTTTTCAGTTTGTCAATGGTGTTTTCAGGTGTGGAGATCTGTGATTTACATTTCCATCTGACTGTTGTCTTTGGACATCTGTGCCTCTGGGTTACTAGGACTAAGAGGAAGGCAGTTACTCATGGAGAAAAATGAAGGGTGGGTAGGATGAATAACAGCAAAGTCAGTAGTCTAAGACACCACAGACTCCATGTTCTCTAGAAGAACAGCTTTGAACTGCAGGTGGGTGGCAAGTCAAGGATTGGTTCTTATTAGTATTGCCATAAATTCCCTAAACCTTGTAGGAAGTGTCACCTCTTGTGGCCAATGGTAATAAATTAGGGTTCAAGAGAGCTTAAAATTCCATGCTGGAAAAGGTGTTAGGCTCTTCCTTCAAGATTCCAATTAAAAACACTCTTTTTAAACATGATTTTCCTTATCTTATTAAAATTATAGAAGATATTTTTCAAAGATAAACTATTAATATTTAAAATAAATTGGAGACAATATGTGAGGAAGTTTTTCTGGAATATCCACACTATCAAATGCAATTCACGTTAGGTAGACTCAAGAAAAAAAAAAAAATCCAAAGGCAGAGTCAAGAACCAGGTCAGAGTCAAAGGCAGCATCTCTATTCATGGGTAAATGGTATGTGTGATCATCAGGACTAAAGGAGAAGCTTCAACCCACAGGGCTGATAAAGAGCAAGATGGCAAAAGGGTTTGTTTGTTTGTTTTGAGACAGAGTCTTGCTCTGTCGCCCAGGCTGGAGTGCAGTGGCGTGATCTCAGCTTACTGCAACTTCCGCCTCCTGGGTTCAAGCAATTCTCCTGCCTCCACCTCCCATGTAGCTGGGATTAGAGGTGTGCATCACCATGCCCAGCTAATTTTTATATTTTTTCGTAGAGACGGAGATTCACCATGTTGGCCAGGCTGGTCTTGAACTCCTGACCTCAAGTGATCCTCCCACCTTGGCCTCCCAAAGTGCTGGGATTACAGGCATGAGCCACCACGCCTGGCTGCAAAAGGGTTTTAAGATGCAAAAACATGGGTCAAAAATTACACTAGCCTCAAGTCTGGAAATTACTTTATTCAGAGGCTTTAGAGAAGAGCAGATGACCCTCAGTTTAAATATTTAACATGTTGCCACTTGTCATTTTAATTCATACCTCTTCCCATCTCTTCGAACTTTTATTTTCCATTGCTTTGGATAGCATGTAAAATTGAGGTAATAATGTTGTCTGAAAAGATAAAAATGTCTCTTCAACTGCGGATTCATTTAAATGCAATTGAATCATGAAGAATTTTTCTTTTCTTTTTTTTTTTTTTAATTATACTTTAAGTTCTAGGGTACATGTGCACAACGTGCAGGTTTGTTACATATGTATACTTGTGCCATGTTAGTGTGCTGCACCCATCAACTCGTCAGCACCCATCAACTCGTCATTTACATCATGTATAACTCCCAAGGCCATCCCTCCCCCCTCCCCACTCCCCATAATAGGCCCCGGTGTGTGATGTTCCCCTTCCAGAGTCCAAGTGATCTCAATGTTCAATTCCCACCTGTGAGTGAGAACATGTGGTATTTGGTTTTCTGTTCTTGTGATAGTTTGCTGAGAATGATGGTTTCCAGCTGCATCCATGTCCCTACAAAGGACACAAACTCATCCTTTTTTATAGCTGCATAGTATTCCATGGTGTATATGTGCCACATTTTCTTAATCTAGTCTGTCACTGATGGACATTTGGGTTGATTCCAAGTCTTTGCTATTGTGAATAGTGCCACAATAAACATAAAGGTGCATGTGTCTTTATAGCAGCATGATTTATAATCCTTTGGGTATATACCCAGTAATGGGATGGCTGGGTCATATGGTATTTCTACTTCTAGATCCTTGAGGAATTGCCATACTGTTTTCCACAATGTTTGAACCAGTTTACAATCCCACCAACAGTGTAAAAGTATTCCTATTTCTCCACATCCTCTCCAGCACCTGTTGTTTCCTGACTTTTTAATGATTGCCATTCTAACTGGTGTGAGATGGTATCTCGTTGTGATTTTTATTTGCATAATCATGAATAATTTAATAAAATTAATGCACACTCAAGTCAAGTGAACTTTTTATATTGAAATAATATTTATTGCTTTATTTTATTGCTTTACTTGTGTTTACTGGCCATTTGTATTTCTTCTGTTGTATATTGCCTGTTCCTGTCTGTTGCCCATTTGTCAAATGAGAATGTGTTTTTCCCATTTATTTTTATTAGCTAATTCTACATTAAAGATGCAAATTATTTGAATTCTATATATATTGTATTTATTTTGGTAAACTAGTTTGGACATATTTAGGATATGATAAAGTATCTTCTCTTCTTTCTAAAAAATTGAGGGAAATCATAGAAAAATAATCACCAACACAAAAAGAATAGAGAAAATTTATTTATCTAGTATCAAGATATATGCTACATAAATGATCCAATCCATTATTTGGATTATTTTAATTTTATGGTCACTAAATATTAATTTTTAAAACTTTGAAGGCATAATAGATTTTATGTATAATACTATTTAAAACACCAAAGAAATCTACGCTACCTTAGAAAACCTTTCCTTTTCATCTTCAGTTATGTTTCCCAAAGAATGAAATACAGTTTTTCCCAATTTGTACTCAAATTATTTGAATGTGAAGTGAACAGCTAATTGTGTGAATTAAACTTAAAACACACACTCATACAGATAATCACTCAAGCATGCATTGAAGAGTCTGTGAACAGAATAAAAACGATCCCCCTTTTCTTTCTGTTTCCACTCTTCATAGTTTTGACAGAACTATTAATGTTGACACACTAGCACAATCTGTTGGATTTTCTAGTAGCTACAGCACCATGGTTTTGGAGATTTCTCAATTCTGATAACAATAATGATGGACATGGTTAATGCGCCAAGCACTAAGCTACATGCTTTTTATGCATGACCTAATGCAACAGTTCTATGCTGGCAGGTACTATGATCTCCATTTTACATATGTGCAAAATGTAGGCACCAGAGATTTAAATAGTCATTTGACCAAAGTCACACAATAGTAAATGGTAAAGCCATGATTCCCACCCAGGCCTCACTGGCTCCAGGAGCCATGTGCAGACAACTGTGGTACACTGCCTGTCAAAACACAGAACAAAACAAACAAAGGCAGATATGAGATTCAGCTTTTTTAAAAATGGAGGTAGATTCCTAATAGAAAAAAATGGAGGAAATCTGACTCTTTTCTAGATCTGACTCATTTAACAAATTGCTCACCTACTTACTGGGATCTACAGAGATAATTGCCTAGCTCTTGAGTTCAGACTCTAACAGGGAAACAGACACATAAACAAATAAACATTATTTATTTTTCCAGGCAGGAGTCAATTAAGGTGATTTCAGCTAAGGGTGGTAAGAGAGGTGGGACAGAAGTAATTGTTGTAGCCAAGACCCAGCAATGGGAACGGCAATGGCATCAGGAGGGCAAATGGACTTATTTTAGAGAAGAGTCATGATAGTTGATAGCAACCTGTACAGATTAAGTCCATTAAGTCCAATAATCCCACGTACTATGCTAAGCATTCATTTTCTCATTTTTTCCTCCCAATAACTTGTGAAATTTACATCATTATTACCTTTGCATTACAGAGGAGGAAACTGAGATGAGTTACCTTATCTTCCCGAAGTCAGCTTGCTAGCAAGCATTGGAACGAGGCAGGAATGCAGGCCATCCTCCACCTAACCATTAAACAACACAGTCTCCTCTCTTTCTTCTGAATGAGGATAAAATGAAGGAATGGCAAACAGCAGAGAAATGTTTGTCTGTTGGGGGCCAGGGAATTATACTTAAGAGTGTCTATTTCTTTATGCAATTGGAAGCTAGGATATCTGCCCCAAATGAGGGAATATGATTGAGGGGGAAACTTACAGAGAGTTGTAAACATTCACATCCAGCTAGGAGCTGACCAGAGAAGAGTACAGTTAAATGGTTTGCAGAGCAATGATGAGAGCACAGTTAAGCAAGGAAGCCCTATATTTGTAATGGAGCCCACATTCACAGTTATTCAATGTTGTGCAAACAATGACATTTGGGCAAGAAGTACTCATACTACAGTTCACTAGGGAAAATTCATGGAGACAGAAGACATAGGTCTCCACCTTTCACTTAATTCTACAGCATAAGAGACCTGTCCAGGCCAGGTTTCAGATTCAAGTAGAAAGAGCTGAACTTTGGGCTGTGGAGTTGTGAAGCTACTCCAATAGAAAGTGTTGTCCCTCTGCTAGTATAATCAAGGACCAGGATATAAACGTCATATACAGATGGTCTCCAACTTACGATGGTTCAGCTTAGGGTTTTCCAGCTTTATGATGGTGTGAAAGCTGTATGCATTCATAGAAACCATACTTTGAATTTTGAATTTTGGTATTTTCTAGAGCTAGCAAGTACTCTCTTACAATGCTGGGCAGCAGCAGTGAGCCACAGCGCCCATCAGCCATGCCATCATGAGAGTGAGCAAATGCTACTCTACCGGTGAGTTGCCAGATAATTTTTGTCCATCTGTAGGCTAACGTAACTGTTCTGTGCACATTTAAGATAGGGTAGGCTAAGCTTTGGTGTTCGGTGGGTAAGGTATATTAAATGCATTTTTTATTTTAGGTATTTTCAGCTTATTATATATTTGT
This sequence comes from Mandrillus leucophaeus, assembly GCF_000951045.1. Lineage (NCBI taxonomy): Eukaryota > Metazoa > Chordata > Mammalia > Primates > Cercopithecidae > Mandrillus > Mandrillus leucophaeus. Next base: position 3,046,265 of record NW_012101454.1, read on the forward strand.
AGGGACATAAGTCAATTGTAAATGAGATCTGTAGTGTGATGGAACCTCGATGCAAGGCTTTCCCGCCAACTCAAGGCTCTTGACTGGGAGTCAGCAACTTCTTCCCTGGTGTGATCTGGATTTGAAGTCCACAATTCGCAGTTACAGGTATATGATGTTGCAAGCTCTCTGCAGTATTCACCACAGTAGTGTTCATGACTGTGAAGCACCGTCCCCTCCCCTGGCAGGATAGGGAGAGGCCAGGCTCCAGGCCAGTAGTTGACCAGAAATGATTGATTGCTTTAAACACTTAGAGCCTAGTCTGTTTCCATGAAGATTTGCAGGAAGCCAACTTCTTTTCAGGGAGGGCAGCCAGCAGGGGGTTAGTTTTGTACAAGTTAACCCTTACCTCTTAATGAAGTTTCTGCCTCAGTGAGAGCAGAAGTACCAGAGATTAAGGGTACCAGCGACTAAAATGTTTAAAACGTTTCATCTCAGCGTCTGGGCCAGGTAGTGAAGGAAGCAGAAGTTAGAGGAGTCTTGACAGAGAAAATAGAAAGGCATCAAGTACCATAGACTTCCATTGCCATTGTTGTGTGGTTGTGCAAACTCTGCAGCTTATTTCCACTTACATTAATCAGCTGTTGGAACCATCAGTTATTTCATTTTTTTGAACAGCTCTGCTAAGTTATGTTTGACATAAAATCAATTGCAAATACTTTTCTTTTCTTTTCTTTTTTTTTTTTTGTATTTTTAGTAGACAGGTATTCACCATGTTGGCCAGGTCTCGATCTCTTAACCTTGTGATCTGCCTGCCTCAGCCTCCCAAAGTGCTGGCATTACAGGCGTGAGCCACTGCACCCTGCGTTAGTTGCAAATACTTAAATTGTACAGTCTAAAAAGTTTAAACATCTATCTACACCTGTGAACTAACACCACTGTCATAATAATGAACAAACCCATCGCTCCCAAAAGTGTCCCCATGTCCCTTTCATTACAGCAGGTGTTGAGGGTCCTGATTTGATTTTTCCCACCCTGTTTGTTTTATGACTAGTTGCCTGTGGCTTTGAACAAGTTACTTCATTTCCATTTTGTCATTTCCGTAATGAATATAAAGCTAACTTATAAACTAGAATATTTTGATAATTAGTGATTGTAAAATAAAGGACTAGAGATACAACTTTTATAATAATAGTGAAAAGTGAAAACGGTACTGGCTATGTAGGAAGAAGCCATTAATCTTGATGACAGAAACTTTGGGTCAGATTCCCACAAGATTCTTCACAGCATCTAATAGAATCATGCAGTAAGGAATGGGAAGCATGTCTTTTTGCTCCCATCTCGAGCCTCCACGCATCCATAGGCTCATTCCAGTCTCACCTCAGAAACAGGCTCTTGCCCTGGGCAGGAGGAATGTAAAGACTCCCTCTAACCAAATTCTGAGCTCAGAATTAAATTCCATTTTTTTTCCTGTTGGTGACAGCATCTGCTGCACACACAAGATGTTGCCTGATGTCTCTGGTGTCCGTTTCTGGCTTTTGGTTGGCCAAACCCACAAGTCTCCAAATTCTTAGTTGGAGTCCTCATGCCTACTGCCTGAGCATTCTCTCCTCACTGCTTAGTTTGTCTCCTTGAGCTTACTTCCTTGCCTAAACATCACTGCCTCAGCTGGCTTTCCTCTTGCAGCCTCTGATATTTAGAAGAAATTAACTCCTACCCCACCCCAGCCTCCTTGGCAGCCCACCTGGTTTGTCACTGACGGTCGAGATCCAAGCATGACAATTTAATCCATATATCCAGTCCTCCCCTGATCTAATTAATTTTGCACTTAAGCAACTTCCATGGTAAGTTATACTTTTTTTCTTTAGTCCCCAGACTCAGTTTAGGACCTAGTAAAAAATATATATATCAGGCTTCTTCCATCTAAATTCAAAATCAGTGTTTGGAAAACTGTCTTGGTACAGCAAAATTATCTATATTTATTTATTTAGTGATAAAAGATGAAGTGATAAAAATAATCTCTGAATCCCAAAATGTCTGCATACGAGAATGAAGAATGCTACAGGCTAGCAGTTTTAGCATATACACTCTCCAACTATTGGGGCTGATATAGCCCAGTTGAAGAGTGCATGTTAAAAAACATAATGTTAAATACACACACACACACACACACACACACACACACAATGTATATAAAATAAGTTGGGCTTACTTATAAGTTGGGTCAATTTATACATCTATCTGTGGCTGTGACTGTTAAAATATGCAATCTATAGTATAAAATTGGGATTATGTACCCTAAGAAATATTGTCTTAAGCCCTTTAAAATATGCAGCATCTATTATTCATTTCCACAGAGATGAAACAATTTAAATGGCAGTAAGGAAATTTAAGTTAGACACTTTGAAACAGTGAGAACAAAGAAGCCAAGGAATAGGCAAAGGAATCTCCTACCTCATCAATGACAGTTTTTTGTTAGACGATTTTTGAAATGTTATCTGTAGACTTGAGACTAACTCAGGATTATAGAGATGATTCTAAATTAAGGGTGGCTTACACTTGTAGGAGGTATATTTCAAGTGGCAGCTTCTGTTGTAGACACAGATGCATGTTTAAGGATAAAGTGCTTTCAGGATCAATGAACTTCACAAAATTAAACCTCAGACAGCTTTCCATTTGTGACCCTAAACTTCAGCATCTTTATCCAGTCTTGATATCTCTCTTTCAGATTTGGGTTCAGGCCATTTCCATCATAAGTAAAAGAGGGATTAAAATCAAGGGAAAAGAGAACCACCTCCTCTGACTCCAAAGGTGTTCTCAGCAGAGTGGCCAGTTTCACCTCTCACCGGTGAAAGCCAACAGAAGGAATTGCAAATTCCTTAGGGCCACCTCTAGTGGGTTTTCTCAGTTGGAAAACCTCAAAGGTAAGAGTTTAATTAGGAATTTAACATTGGCTTCAAAAAAGAAGTCACAATATCTAGGTATTTCATGCAGGGAAGTTGAGTCACTCACAAAAGAATTTCCTGCTACAAATTCTTTAGTGGCACGGAGTGTGTCTTGCTAATTGGGGTGATGACCACGACAACGCCAGTGGCCAGCCCTTTGCCCAGGGTGGCTGCCTCCATTAGGAATGCCCATATGCCCTTTTTGTGTACTCTGAAAGGCGCCTGGTGGGGAGGCCCCAGGAGCCACTGGCAACCTTTGTGCAGAGGGCAGGTCTGGGCAGGCCAGGAACCAGCAGGACTGAGAAGCCACCTGCTGACAGGGCCTTTCTTCCTCATGAATAAGTCCAGGGGATTCCATTAGAGAAAGTGCTGTTTTAAGCATGCCGCGGCCACCTTTAATGATTTCCAGGGAAGGAAATGAGTCTCCCAAATCAATTATGACACTCAATTAGGTTATTTAGGCCGATGAATCCCAAGCGAAATTAGAGGATGGGATGCATGATTCAGTGGCCTGCAACTCTCCCGGCTGCAGGGCCCAGAGGCTGCCAGGGTAGTGTTTTGCTAATATTCCTCTTGTACCTTTGAAGTGTAGTGCTTAGTGCCAGCCCAGTCCTGAGCACAGTGTGAGTGCTCAGTGAAAACTAAATCTCAATGCCTCTCTTTTTTCTGGGTTTGATCTATGCACTCACTTGGAAGATCACAAATGCTTGGAAAATGTATTTTATATCATGAAAAAAGGCTGAACTTCTCTGGTATGTGGTCATTTAATTTCTTTACTGATCTGAATTTTTGAAGCCATACGGGTGTTTTTCAATATTAAAAATGACCAATTAATTTGTTTTTCTATAGGCTTCTCTGAGAAAGAGTGCAAGTAGAAGGGAACAAATGTTAAATTCGTGCATAGGAGCCATGTAATTCCTAGAAGACAGTATCCATAACCTGTCTCAGTGTCAGAAGGTGCCCCAATAATGGGTAGAGTGTCTGTGCACAACTATTGTTGAAGAGACCAGCCTGTAATCAAGAGGTCTTTCCATAATGCACAATGTGAAGACTTCTGCAATCTTTGGGGCTACCTCCCTATGCCTCTGATCTTAACACAGCGCTGAGTGTCCCACAGCCACCACGGGTTTTATCATTTCAGAGGTGGTGCAAATTGCTGTGCAACTGTGCCCACCAAAAAGGAATCCAGTTAGTGGTGCAACAGGAAAATAAAACCCAACACTGATCCCTGCTCCCTAAGCCATGCTTTCTGCCCACTGAACCACATGTTCCCATCCCTGAAGGGGGTACCTTTTTGCTAATGCACAAAGGTACTATATGATCTAGCAGAGGCCCTGCAGTTGTGGTTAGTTGCATTATTGTGGATGTCTCAGAAAACTTGGCAGATGTCTATACCTGCAGAAGTGTACTGTAGCAAACCTCAGAAGTATGGGAAAGTCAGCATGCAAAATCAAGGTTCAGAATTTTCCAGAATTGAGAAAACATGAACTCCCAAACACAAGAAGCCCATTAAAATAAAAAGCAAAACAGAAAAGAAATCCACACCTGGATAGGTTTTAGTGAAACTGTAGAACACCAAAGACAAAGGGAAAATTTTAAAAGCAACAGGAAAGAAAATGATCCACAAATCACAGGTAGACCCTTTATAGCAATAAGGAAAGCTAGAAAACAGTGAAATAATATTGTCAAACTGCTGACAGAAAATCACTGCCAACTTATACTCTCAGCACAACCGTCTTTCAAGAACAAAGGCAATATAAAGACATTTTTGGCAAACAAAAGTTGAGATCACAACCAGAAGATCTTTACTAAATGCACTTCCAGAGGAAATGGAGAAACTTATTTCAGAAGGACAATCTGAGAGACACAAGAAGAAAAGTGAACAAATAAATGTTTAAACTGGGGGTAAATCTAAACAACATTATTTGTATAAAATAGTGATAATCTCAAACCTGATGTCTTAGAAAAAGACAAAATACTCAAGATGGAAGAAAGAGTGATTAGAATTAAAGCATGTTAAGGGTCTGTGTATTTTCACAGCTATTGGTATTGCTTACTAATTTTGTTAAGCCTACTTGCAAAATTTCAAGGGTGATCACTAAAACAGAAATAAAATGAATAACTTACAAACTAATAGAGGGAAAAATAGAATAAACAAATAAACAAAATATCCCATCAAGTCCCCCAAAAGGCAAGACGATACATAGAAGAATCAGAGAAAATGTGAATCAAATAAAAAAAGAAAGATGGGGAGAAAAAAAAGCCCAAATATGTCGGTAATCATAGTAAGTGGGATTATATTAAACTTGCCAGTTAAAAAATAAGAGTTTCAGACTGGATGAAAAGTAAAACCTACTGTTGATTATAAGCAGTTCCCCTAAAACACATCTAAGGACATGAGATAGTTGAGAATAAAAGGACAGAAAAAAACTAACCATGCAAATACTAATAAAAATAGAGCTGAGATGGCTATAATAACAGCAGAAGAGATAGACTTTGAGACAAAATCCATTCTTGTGGCTCGAGTGTGTCCCAACATAATGACAAAGATTTCAACTCCCCAGGAAGATCCAACAATTCTAAAATTGCATATAACTAATAAAATAGCTTCAAATGATATAAATCAAAAGTTGATAGAACTACAGAGATAAATGGACAAATCTTTTCTCATAGTGAGAGATTTCAACACATTTCTCTCAATTCTTGATAGGACAAAGAGACTTTTTAAAAATTAGTACAAATATAGAGGCATTTTATTGTCTAATAATTTCATTTTAAAAATAAAAATGTATATAAGTACCACTCTGAACATAATAACTTAATCCAATCCCAGTAAAAAGCAAAAACCCCTTATGCTTTATTTAAACTGAGAAAACACATTGTTATTGTATATATAATTTCCAATGTGCATTTAGAAATTTCAAAATTATCTAGAGATTTCTATATTACTATCTCAGTTTCATCCAATGATCTAGTGAAACCCACACACTTTAAATACAGTGCCACGGAAGACCTGAACAACAAAATTCACAAGCTCAATTTAATGAACATCTAAGAAAATCTATATTCAATACCTGAAGAATACACATTATTTAATAGAATTCATGGAATATTTATGAAAATTGACCAAACGGAGCAATTCTCAAGAAATGTCAAACAAATGGAATCTGACCACAACAGAATTAAGTTTAAAACCAATATATAAATATTAGTTAATGTATGTATCAGAAATAGAAAAATGTAATTACAAAAAAATCTTATTTGAAATAGAACAAGTCAAAGGAAGCTAGGAATAAATAACACTAGCCATAAAAATTTACATGGTTCTTAACTATTTCTCAGACTTCTTTCAAAATATTTCATATGTATTAATTTACTATTTACTATTGACAATAGCCCTTTAAAGTGAGTATATTTATCTCCATTTTAAAGATGAAGAAATTGAGGCACAGAGAGGTTACATAAGTTTACACATCCAGTAAATAGCAGGATTCACACCTAGGTAGTCTGCTGCCAGATTCTGTACTCCCCATCACTATTCTCTGCTACTTCTCAAAAGACATGCAAGATCTCCGGGAAATCCATAAAGGTTTATTAAAAGACATTTGCACCTAATAGATGGCTATATCATATTTAGGATTGGAAAGATTCCAAATCATTCAGATATCAATGTTTTCCCAAGTTGTTCTTAAATTCAGTGCAATTTCAATCAAAATAAATTCAGTGCAACTTCAATCAAAATATTAACAAATTGCTCCCAGGAATTCAACAAATTTAAATTGTATATAAGACAACAAATATTCAATAAAAATAAGATAATAATTGAGAGAAAGAGTAAGGTAAGACTTGCCCTACCAGATGTAAGGACTTGTTGTACACTGTATTGACTTGGGTAGTGTGGTACTGACCAGAAATAAATTAGATGAAAGGAATAAAATAGAGAAGAGAGAAAGTCAAGCATATAATTGACTTATATATGGCAAAAGTGGCATTGTATATCTTGGGAATAGAACTGACTATTCAATGGTGATTATCAAAAAGTCAGGGGGCTGGGTGCAGTGCAGCATGCCTGTAATCCCAGCACTTTGGGAGGCCAAGGCAGGTGGATCACCTGAGGTTGGGAGTTCAAGACTACCCTGACCAACATGGAGAAACCCCATCCCTACTAAAAATACAAAAATTAGCTGGGCATGGTGGGGCATGCCTGTAATCCCAGCTACTTGGGAGGCTGAGGCAGGAGAATGGCTTGAACCCAGGAGGCGGAGGTCACGGTGCGCCAAGATCATGCCATTGAACTCTAGCCTAGGCAATAAGAGCAAAACTCTGTCTCAAAAAAAAAAAAAAAAAAAAAAAAAAAAAAAGATGCTGGAGAGGATGTGGAGAAATAGGAACGCTTTTACACTGTTGCTGGGAATGTAAATTAGTTCAACCATTGTGGAAGACACTGTGGCAATTCCTCAAGGATCTAGAATCAGAAATGCCATTTGACCCAGCAATCCCATTACTGGGTATATACCCAAAGGATTATAAATCATTTTACTATAAACACACATACATACACATGTTCATTGCAGCACAATGTGCAATAGCAAAGACTTGGAACCAACCCAAATGACCATCAGTGACAGACTGGATAAAGTAAATGTGGCACATATACACCACGGAATACTATGTAGCCATAAAAAATGAGTTCATGTCCTTTGTAGGGATATGGATGAAGCTGGAAGCCATCATTATTAGCAAACTAACACAGGAACAGAAAACCAAACACCGCACGCTCTCACTCATAAGTGGGAGCTGAAAAATGAGAACACATGGACCCAGGGAGGGGAACATCACACACTGAGGCCCGTCAGGGGGTGGAAGGCAAGGGGAGGCAGAACATTAGGAGAAATACCTAATGCATGCAGGGCTTAAAACCTAGATGACGGGTTGATGGGTGCAGCAAACCACCGTGGCACACGTAAACCTATGTAACAAATCTGCACGTTCTGCACATCATGTATCGCAGAACTTAAAGTAAAATAAAAATAATTTTTTAAAAAAACTGACTATTCAATAAATGGTGTTTGGACAACTGGTGAAATTGGGCATATGGACAAAGACTGAACCCTACTTCATATCATACACAAAAACTAACACAATATGATTCAAGGCTTAACTGTGCAAAAGCAAAAGACTAAAAAAATTAGAAGGCAATATAGGAGAATATTTTGTTGAACACATGTTCCTGAATAAGATGTAGAAAGTCTAAACCATAAAAGAAAAAGCTGATTTTCCAGCTACATTAAAATAAAACATTTCTGTTCGACCACAAAAATTTGAACACATATTGAGTATTAGATGACATTAAGGAATCATTACATTTATTAGATAAAATAATGGTATTGTGTGATTTTGTTTTGTTTTTAAGAAAGACTCTATTAGAGATACATAGTGAAGCATGTCCTAGTGCAATAATATGATGCAGAACTTGCTTTAAGATATTCCAGCAGAAAAAACAAAAAAAAAAAAGTGGAGGGAAATACATGACATGAGATTGGAAAACATGTTGAAAACTATTGAAACTGGGCAATGAGTATGTGGAAGTTATTTTACAACTCTCTTTACTTTTGTATATGTTTTAAAATTTCCATAAGAAGAATAAAGAGAGAAAGAGGAGGTAAGAGAGGAGGAAGAGCAGAATTACATTTATCAAAAAACACTGTGCTAGTCTGGGTTCCCCAGGAGGCAGATGCCAAAATGGAATTAGAGGTGCAAGAGATTTGCTGGGGAAAGCACATGTGAAGAATAAAGGCAAGAAGGAGCAGCAGTGTCCGGGAGAGTCTGAGACTATGATGCAGGCCTGACACCTAGGAAAACAGAGGGGCGAGAAGAAGGATTGGATAGGAAGAGCTGGCTGGGCGCGGTGGCTCACACCTGTAATCCCAGCACTTTGGGAGGCCGAGGCAGGCGGATCACGAGGTCAAGAGTTCGAGACCAGCCTGGCCAACATGGCAAAACGCTGTCTCTACTAAAAATACAAAAATTAGCTGGGTGTGGTGGCACGTGCCTGTAATCCCAGCTACTCGGGAGGCTGAGGCAGGAGAATCTCTTGAACCCGGGACACAGAGGTTGCAGTGAGCCGAGATCGCGCCATTGCACTCCAGCCTGGCAACACAGCGAGATTCCGTCTCGAGGAAAAAAAAAAAAAAAGGAAGAGCCTCAGCCTGCAGTGCCACACTGAGAAAGCCCTGGGCAGGCTTCAGTACCTCCACCATGCTCAGGTTTGACCAGTAGTACGTGACCCAAAGGTGTGGCTAATGAAAGATGTCAACTAACTACTTTCCTTACAGTAGGTTCCCTCTGAACGGTGCACTCCCATGGTTACCACACACACCAGAAAGGAAGTGAAAAGACAACCACAGACTTCAAGAAGTAACACAGAAGACTTGAACACTATAAACACTATAAAGAATTTTAAGAAAAAAATATAAAAGTGAAACAAATATAGAATTAAAAACAGGCAAAAGACAAAGCAGGCATTTCACAGAAAATAAAATATATAGTCCAAAAGTATATAAAAAGTCTCATCAGTAACAAGGAAGATAAAAATTAAAACCAGTTCATACCCACAAGATTGGCAAAAACCTTAGAGTTAAACATACCAAGTGTTTGTGAAGTTATGGAATAAAAGAAACACTCCATTGAATGCTTGTGGGAGCACTAATTGCCTTTGGAAATCAGTGTGTCATTAGCTCATAAAGTTGAAAACAAGAATTCACAACCCAGTAATTCCACTCTTAGTTATATATCTGTTTGCTTTCTATTGCTGCCATAACAAATTACCACAAACCTGGTGGCTTGAAACAACACATATTTATTATCTTACAATTCTGTAGGCCAGAGGTCTGTATGGGTCTCCTTGGAACAACAGGAAGGTGTTAGCAGACTGCATTCCTTCCTGGAGGCTCTACGAGAGAATCTGTTCCCTGTTCTTTCGCATTGTTGGCACAATTCCGTTCTTTGACGTTGTACGACTGAGTTCCCTGTTTGTTCACTGTAACACGAGGGCTGTTCTTGATTTCAGAGGCCTCCAGGTTCTTCTGCTTTTGGCTCCCCTCCTCCATCTTCATAGACAGCAAGGACAGGTTGAGAAGTTCTTGAGTTGCATCTCTCTGACCAATTTTTTTGCCTCCATCTTCTGCTTTTAAGTACTTGGGTGATTAGTTTGGGCCCACTTGGGTAATCCAGGATAACCTTCTTTTCTTAAGGTCCTTAACTTTAATCACATCTGCACATTCATTTTTGGCCATGTGAAACAATATGTTCACAGACTCAGAGGGTTAGGACTTGAATGTCTTTAGCAGGATATTATTTGGCCTACCACATCATTGTAAAGACACTTACACACACACCAGGACACATGGTTTGGAATGTTCATAGCCACATAGTGCATAGACAATAGAAACTGGAAACAAACCAAGTGTTCATTAATGGTAGGATGGTTGAATAAATTCTGGTATGTTTACAAAGTGAAAAACCATACAACAGTGAATTAATGAATAAACCACAGATACAAAAAAATAAAATGCTGACACCCACAAAGTTAAGTGGTGGACACACAGCAGTCTCTGAAGCAATCATTCTGCATCCTCTACTTGTTTCCAAGCTGCTCCGGATTCAACCCACTTCCCCTTTAGTTCTTCCAGATTCACAATCCCACACAGGTTCAGTGGGCTCAGCACTGGCATCTGGGATCTCACTTCTGAATTCTCAGGGCTCCCATAGGCACTGGCTTCTCATCTTCACACTGACTTTCCCCACAATCCTCTACCCCAGAAAGGCAGCTCTATCCTAGCCTCTCACTCCCAGCCAGCCCCTGACCCAGCTCTCTGGTTGGACATCCCTCTGACTTGCTAAATCCCAGAGGTAGTATCAGACACCACTCAGTCACAGACCCCTCTGCAACACAGGAGTTCACCAAGGGGGAAAATGCCTACATGTCGGTGGGATTTCAGGGGAGGGAAGAGATAGAAGATGATCTATTTTCAAGGTATATTCCCCGCCTAAAAATATGGCCTTGGTTTCTCATTCTTGTTCACTGTTGAAATCAACAGCTAACTTGACAACTTAAAAAACAAAGGAAATGTAGCAACTCTAAACTTCTGAGAGAGTAAATATGAAAAGTTAGTTCTCTATTTATAAATAGAAAAATACTCTTTTTATGGTTAAGACTTGGCGACAGTTATTTTTACTCAGGAATTTCACCAATTCTTTGCTGAACTGAGGAAGAAAATTACCTTCCACCTAAACAAGAGAAAAATACTATTCAGCACTTATGTGTTGATCTCCAGTCTTGACTGTACATTAAATGACAAAGGGAGCTTTAAACAAATACTGAGGTCTGGGTCCCATGCCTAGGAATTCTGAATAAATTGACCTGAAATGTGCCTGGCAGCAAGGGTTTTTAAAGTCTCCAAGTGATTCCAATGTACAACTAAGGTTGAGCTGACCACCTGTCCCTAGGATAAACATGTCAACACAGGTCCTCACTGACTCTTCACAACAATCCTGTGAGACATCAGCCCTGCAGATGAGAAAGCTAGGGCTCAGAGAGGTTAAGTAACTTACCTATGACCACACAGCTAGGCAGGGTATGAAACAGCATTTCCAACCAAGTTCACATGACTTCAAAGTTCATGCACTTAACCACTAGCAAGTAAGAAAAAGCTGTCATTGTGAGGAAGGGTAAAATTAAATGTGGATAGGGACCTGCTTAGCAACTTTAATTTCCCACTCTAGAGCCATTACATTCTTTCTTACAGACACAGCCAAGGCTGAATCTCTAGGACTCTTGGTCTTGAAAGAAATCTTAAAAGTTTTCCCAGTGTATGTATCATCCTTGTCCCCTAGATCTGGAAACTGGGCTCTTGTCTTATGCCTATAAACCGAGGCTCTGCAGTCTCCCCTAGTCCAGAAAGGATGGGCATAAAGCATGGACAACAGAACTAGAGTCCTAGTTTCAAATCCTGTCTGCATTTGATACATCACTGTGACTTTGGGTAACTCAGCTAACCTCTCTGAGTCTCAATTTCCACATCTATAAAATGCGGACATTGAAACCTACATTGTTGGATTGTAGTAAGGAGTAAATGAGATCTATATAAAGAGATGGTATAACATTCAGCTCATAGCAGGTACTCAATAAAGTGTAGCTATAGTATGATATTATAATAAATATAATGATTATTACTTGGTACCCTTTTTCAATGGAGTAAGATTGTTGCTTTACCTTTCCAAGAATTGCTTGAATGCTGCCATTGAACCCTATTTTTTTTTTTTTTTTGCCTCAACCATAAAGATGTACAGCTCAATCTCTGTGACACCTAAGGCTTGCCCTCTAGGACTTCAACCTGGTACCCACAGTCAGACCCTACTTCTACCACTCTCTCTTACCATGCTCCTCCTGCCTGTGTCCTAGAGATACAGAAGATATTCTTGATGCAAGGCCTATGTTTGTTCGGATCCCTGCAGAGCACCCACCTCAGGGCTGTTCCAGATCACCCATGTGGCCCCAAAAAATATGTTCCCCTAGCTTCCAAGTCTCCAGTCCTCTCTTCTTTGGGCCAACTTGCTATATCCATGGCAATCCATGATATTACTTCTGCCAAGTAAAAGCATGATGTTAACCCATTGATTTATGTATCAAAAATTCAACACCATTGGTTTTAAAGTTTGGGCTGACAGATGAGACAAACCTTCCCAGTTTCCTCAGAGGGATTCCAGCCTAACCCAAAGCCACAAATGTGGTTGGGACGGAACTCTCATTTATTCCAATCGTTGCATAAACATAGATAAAGAGGCATAATTCTCTTGAGAGATTTTCAAGGTCCTCCTTAAAGTGTGTTTCCCTCACTATTGTGGTTCTAAACTATAGCCACAGCCTCAAGACCAAATTACAGCCTTTGGCGGCCGGTTTCAGTCTGGTGGTTACGGCAATGAATTTGGAGTCAAGAATCCTGGAGTCTCAGCCAACTATTCCCTGGGTAACCACAAGCAAGTTAGTTGCCCTTGTCTCAGTTTTTCTATCAGTCAAATGGGGTAATTTTTCCCTCCTTACACTTACTTCAAAGGCATAGGTTATGACAATTAATTACCTATTGGCCACAGTAAACTTGAAACTTTCTGTGCAGTAACAAAGCTATTGTCAGCTTTTTCCTTCAAAGCATAATCCTTGAATCTTGGGATTATTTTAGCTTTTGGATATATGAATGTCACAGCTGGAGGTTCATTCAGGGGTGTTTTTTCTCTAGGGTTACTGAGCCACATACTCAATTGCCTTAGTGCTGGCAGACGGAAGCAGAAGAATCTTCCAAAACATTAAACCAAAAAGCCTGGATTCAGCTGAAGAGAACCACACTGCTAAATCACATGGGTGGCTTTCTTTAGTCCCAACTTTCTGAGCCTCCCCATAATATACACACCTAATACCACTTGAAAAATACTGTAAAGAATATAGTTTGGTAATTGCAGGTAAATATGGCCTGGTTAAATTTTCCCATCTCCTCTTCCTGTTTGTGTAACACCAATATCGTTCTTTATCTGCCATGTCTCTATCACTTTTAGTTTTAAAGGGATCCTTTTTCACAATCGTATTTTAACACTGAAAATTTCTATTAGTTCCTTGTATACAACCAGTGACAGACCTATGGAGGTGGAAACCCACCCACGAATACCACTTTTAGAGCAACTTTGAGAAAGAAACAACTTGAAAGTTGAATTTCTATAGTGGATAAAAGTGATAGCCATTGAGAAAAGAAATGAAATTGTGGAGTTAGCAGACATTTTATTTTAATTTTTGTGCATACATAGTAGGTGTATATCATATTATTTTTAAGTGCTTAAATTACTATTTATATTGCTGGGTTTTCCTCTTTAGTATTGTTTTGTATGGCTGTCACTTCTGAATAAGAGTGTAAATTTTGACAATTTAGTAGAATATTACTGTTGCCACATAATGTAGATTATGAACACATTCATTTCTTTTTTTTAGAATGGTTAGCTGACAATTGAAATAGAACAAATACACCTCATCACAATTATTCTTCTCTGCTATAAAATAAATAAAAATTACAGTACTGGGGATTTTAGCCAATTACAGTCCTCAACTTTAAATAGTGTGCTTCATTATTAATGCTTAAATAGATATGTTCTAAAAAGGACTCAATGAAATTAAGTATTGCATATATACTAGATATAAGAGATTAATTCACTTTGATTCATGTAGTGTAGTGTAAAGATTATTTATCAATCAGCTACAGATTCAGCTTCCCAGGTGTGTCTTGGTTCTTCTACTAACCCTCTTTGTGACTTTGGGTAAGTTCCCTCACAGGTCAGGGCTCCAGTTTCCTGATTGTAACAGGTTCATTTGTGTCCCCTTCCCCTCTACCAAAGAAAGACGTGTTGAAATCTTAACCCCTAGTACCTCAGAATGTGACCTTAGCTGGAAAGGGGTTCTTGCAGATATAATGAATAAGATGGTCCTGCTGGAGTAGATGAGTCCATCATCCAATAAGACTAGTGTCCCTATAAGAAGATGGCCTCCTGAAGACAGAGGCACACAGGGAGAATGCCATGGGACAACAAAGGCAGAGACTGAAGTTATACAGCTACAAACCAGGGAACATGCAAACCACCAGAAATTAGGAAGAGACAAGGAAGGATTCTTTCTCACAGGTTTCAGAGGGAGCATGGCCCTGCTGATACCTTAATTTCAGACTTCTAGGATTTCAGACTTCTAGCCGCCAGAAGCGTGCAACAATAAATTTCTGTTGCTTTGAGTCACCCAGTCTGTGGTACTTTGTTATGGCAGCCCTAGGAAACTAAAATGCTGATCTTTAAATTGAGAATGCTGAACTCTGAAAGCCTCATCCAGAAATATATTTTTATTTTTCTAAGTCAGGAGTCATTTTTTTCTGTAAGATTTTCCTGTAAAGGAACAGATATAGGCTTTGCAGGTTATGCAGTCTCTATCATAAATACTCAATTCTGCTGATTAAAAGTTGCCATAGATAATATGTAAATCAATGAGTGTGGTTATGTTCCATTTAACTTTATCTATAGACACTGAAATTTGAATTTCATATAATTTTCCTGAATCAGAAAATGGTATCGAAAAAATTTCTCCACTACTTAAAAATATACACGTGATTATTAGCTCTTAGGCTACACTAAAACAGGCGGGGGGTGGGGGCCTGGCGGTGGGGGGGGCCTGGATTTTGTCTGCAGATGCAACTTGTTGAACCTTATTCCAGGCTGATAACATAAATTTGATCCACTTGGTCAAAACCATGACAGAAAAGCAATATGCACTCTTTTACGTAGGATACATAAGATAAGTGGCCTGACTTGTGAATGAGAATTGTATTCATGGAGTGATATCTCTCTATAATAAAAATATTTTTATGAACCCACCTGAGAATCACATTTCAAAATGCATGATAGTGTAGTAGTTTTTCAAAACTCTATTTTATTACTTTATCTCTTTTCTTTAGTATTCAAAGATATTTTAATAGTAGCACAAATAATAATGAAAACAATCACTATTTGTTGACAAAGGGTTTCATTTGGCACTGTGCTAAATGCTGTACCCAATTATCTCATTAATGCTACAGTAATCCTGCAAGTTACATAGTCCTTTACCACCTTTACAGATGAGGTAAGTAACATGCCTGAGGCAACATGACTAGTACATAACGGAGCCAGGAGTAAATCAGGTGATTCTGACTTCAAGGTATTTCATTGAAACCACTTTAAATACTGTTGTTAATTTCTTGTTATGGTTGATTCTAAATTTCCAATGTTAAGAATCAATTAATTGGCTGGGCACGGTGGCTCACGCCTGTCATCCCAGCACTTTGGAAGGCCGAGGCAGGCAGATCACGAGGTCAGGAGATCGAGACCATCCTGTCTAACACGGTGAAACCCCATCTCTACTAAAAAAAATACAAAAAACTTAACCAGGCGTGGTGGCATGTGCCTATAGTCCCAGCTACTCGGGAGGCTGAGGCGGGAGAATCGCTTGAACCCGGGAGGGGGAGCTTGCAGTAAGCCGAGATCACTCCACTGCACTCCAGCCTGGGCAACAGAGCAAGACTCTCAAAAAAAAAAAAAAAAAAAAAAAAGAATCAATTTTTAAATCTACAATTTTATTACTAATAATAACAAAATCTATAATTTATATTAACAACAAATAATGGAAGAAAAACGTACTTCATTCTAACTCATTAAATTAGATCAAATACAACATTTGATTTCTTTGTCTCAAATACTGGAATTACATGAGTAAATGGCCCAGCCTTAATCTTAAGGCTTACTTAGCTTTGGGAAAAACATAAATTATGATGTAAAACTAGATACTGCTTTATAATATACTCTTTTTTAACCACCCAGTGAAAGAGAAGGTAGAAAAAAATTCAAACTGAGCTATTGATAGCATATGTGATTACGTTCTTCGTTCAGGTGTATTGACAGGTGGCAGAAAATAGAAGAAAGGATATAGATGCCAGGGAGATGGAGGGTGGTGTAATCAAATACAAAACCATCTGGATCCTGTCCCTGTGTGACCTAGTGTTTGTGTTTAAGTTAAACTTTTTGTATCCTCATCTGACAGATCACAGACCAAATTTCTAAACTGAAGCATTCTTTTGGCAAACACAGAGGAGCAAAGTATTGTTTGAGGAAATTATATACTTCATTCATATAAAGGTTAAGTCACTGAAATTATTAAAATGGTAGAACAGGGTTTGAGAGCTTAACCTGCAAGGATGCCATCATGCCTGATTTACAAAGAGCATGCAATGTGCCTGATATAAAAATGTCTGCAGAGTACAAACCCAGCAATCTGCTTTGTGTTACTTTCTAATAAATGTCAATGGGGAAACTGTGTTTATAGCTTGAAATACAGGGAGGGAGGGAAATCCAGTAGCTTGCCTCATGGAGATATATCCTCTTTGTTGATTCCAGGAAAATGTCAAATCAGTACAACTGCTCCAAGGCTCTTGGTCTTTGCTTCTGCACTGATTAAGCTGCATACACTACATTTTGGGAATAATAAACTGCATTCCTAATATGCTGACTCAGTGAGAATAGCAAGCCCCACAGATTTCAATGAACACAATGTCCACAGCTATTTTGCAGCTAGACAAATTAAGACACCTTGAAAAAACAACCTGTTTCAAAACAAATTAGAATCAGAAATCAGCAACAAGACAAGTCTATCCCTTTTCTGGGACAGCTGCATTATGGGGTTTAATTTTGGTAACATTGTTTCAGTGATAGTTTAGTAGAAACAATTCTCACTTCCAAAGCTACAATAGATTTATGGAACTCTCACTACATCTTATTGAAAACCAGCTCTTACCCATTTAATTTGGTTTGACTGACATTTATGAAGAACTTTACTAGATTTACAGGTGAAAATGCTGAGTAAAGACAACCCCCACCCATGAGGACTTTAGAATCTAATGAGAGGGAAAAACTCACAAAAGAAACTTCAGGGTAGATAATTTTACTTGAATGAGCCTACAGAACAAGATAAAGATATTGAGCATGATGGAAAATGGAAAGAGAGGCACAGAGCTCAACCTGGGAGTTCAAAAAAGGCTTCTAAGAGGGGATAATGCAAAAAATGAATTCTTAAAGGTAATGAACATTTAACCAATTGAAGAAGGGAGGAAAAAGCATCCTACCCTGGAGAAACTAAATAAGCAAAGTTGAGAGGTATGAGACATTGCGGAACACGCCTGGAGAGGATGCTCCTCGAAGACCAAAATTACTAATGTGAAAACTCCAATGCATAGCTGTTCCTACATGGAAAAACTAGGTATCTGGACAATATTATTAAAGGCTTTAGGTTCACAGTGTAAACAGTAACTGGGGAAACCTGTTGCTATTACATAATGCCCAATCAGGATAGAAAATCTGATCCTAGAAATACCTCTTATAAAAATAGGTTTAATTTTAGAACACCAACTACAGTACTCCCTGGCTGATGACATGGCCTATGCCTGCTCTTAGGTCAGAGCCCTCATTGGGTGAAAGTCTGTGGTAACTCTGAGTAAGACAAACAGAAGCTCAATGGCCTCTCAGGTATAATCCCCTGAAAATTATTTACTGAACATCCTGCACACACAGTGATTCTTCCCAGGACTTCTGTGTAGCACTTTGCACTTCTATCCCTTTTCTTTTACAAGGAAAGAACAGTGGTGTGCAGGAAACCAAAAGTTGTGCCTGTTCTGCCCCAAGGTCACTGTTGGCCACCAAACTGTAGAAGGTTGCAGGCAGCTACCCAAAAGTTTTTTGGAAATAGCCTCCATTATTACAATAAATGCAGGCCCACCTAAGTATTAGCCTTGAGGGAAGACGTTGTAGGTAGGAAAAGGCAGTCGTCCAACACCTCCAGCTTCATACCTGCTGAATTTTTCCTCACTCTAGTTTTTCATGCTTTGATTTTGAGTACCATCATTTCCTGGACGGCGTCTCTATGACTTGGGCACTGGAGAAGGGGTACCTTTGGTTCTCCAACTGCCAACAGGCTGAAGTGTCCAGAAACACTTAGTATGAAAGAACAACAAAAACACCACTGGAAGAACACTCTCCAGTTAAGCTAACAAAATAGTGGCTTCTCACCATCCCAAATCTGATTATTAGGATAAACACTAACTCTAAAAGGAAATATAACCTCATTAGCACACTATATGCATACCTTTTCCCTGTCCTCTGTCCTGCCCCTGCAAGATGCAGTAACACTTCCTTTTCTACAGGATCAGGCACCTGGTCACCAGGGTCCTCCCTGGCCAACACCAAGAAAACATTTTTCAGCTGTATGAGAATAGTATAGTGGCCAAAAACCACCTGAGTCAGATTGCCTGGGTATCACTTATCAGAGGTGTGACCTTAAGTAAATCACTTAGTCTGTTTTTCTCTGTTTTATCATCTGTAAAATGGGGAAAATGATACTACTTAGAATTAAGTGAAAAAATGCATATGTTATATTTATCACACATAGTATATAAAATTATTATTAATAGCTATCTGTCTTTTAGGAGGCAGATAGTTAATAAACTAATAAAACATGGAAGTCATTTCTTCTAATTTTTATTTTTATTTTTTATTTTTATTCTTTGTTTTTTGAGACGGAGTCTCGCTCTGTCACCCAGGCTGGGGTGCAGTGGCACAATCTCGGCTCACTGAAACCTCCGCCTTCCGGGTTCAAGCAATTCTCCTGCCTCAGCCTCCCGAGTAGCTGGGATTACAGGCATGCACCACCATGTCTGGCTAATTTTTATATTTTTAGTAGAAACAGGGTTTCACCATGTTGGCCAGGCTGGTCTCAAACTCATGACCTCAGGTAATCCACCTGCCTTGGCCTCCCAATGTGCTGGGATTACAGGCATGAGCCACTGTGCCTGACCTCCTTTTTATATGAAAGACATGACTTTCCGCTGAACTCTGGTGACTGAAACAATAAATAGGGTCACCCTTCAAGTAAGCCCCTGTTATATAGCTACAGGAAGTGTCATAATCTCTTACTACCCAACAATACTGCAGTATGCTAACCATAATCCTGCCTCACCTAGGCTGGACCTTTGCCCAGGCTACTCCTTCACCCAGGCTGCTCTCTCTGCCTGAAATGCTGTCACACCACCCCATTCCCTCCTCACTGACTCCCTGCACATATCCACATGACTAGTGCTCAACAATAGCTCTCCACTCCTGTGCATCCCAGCTCTTTGCAGTTAGGTGGGTTCATGAACACATACAGGTTGATGATCTGTTAACAGCAAAGGAAAGCACTGCACATCCTTCCCTTTTGATGGAGAATATAGCAGCCGTATGGGGTTTCATAGACCTTTATCATCAAGAGTACAGTTGCCCTGGAAAACAGACTTTATCCAAGCAAGAGACAAACTTTTAAGTATCAAGCCACTGTGATCTGTGGGCTGCTTGACCACAGCATAAGCCTGGCCCATCCTGAAAAATGTATACCTCTCATGCCCCAGTCCCATCCCCACTCTATCTCCCCTCTCCCTGACTCCCGCCAGCCAAATTTTTAGATCATGACTTACATGTTCCTCAGATAAGCCTAATGGTCATTCTTTCTAGGTAGGTCCCACTCTTGCTATTCTCTATTACAGAGTCTAGTTCTTTCTTTAAAATTATTTTCCTCATAATTTGTAATTACATATTTACACATTTGTCCACTTCTCTCTTCCTTGTCTCCACCACTAGACTGTTAAGATCCACCAGAGATCTATAATTATGATCATCTAGGCTTTACTTGCCAAGAAAATAGGTAAATCAACCAGGGCTTAGAATATTACTAGGGCTTATAGGACAGTATTTATACCTATATTTTAATGAATGAACATTGGTCCATCAAAAGAAGTATACAGGCTGGGTGTGGTGGCTCACGCCTGTTATCCCAGTGCTTTGAGAGGCCTAGGCAAGAGGGGGACCACTTGAGCCTAGGAGTTAAAGAACAAACTGGGCAACATAAGGAGACTTTTTTTCTTTAAAAAAAAAAAAAAAAAAAAAGAGAGAAAAAAAAATTCACTGAGTGTGGTGGTGCATGCCTGTGATCCCAGATACTTGGGAAACTGATGTGGGAGGATGGTTTGGGCTTATGAGGTCAAGACAGCCATGGGAGGATGGTTTGGGCTTATGAGGTCAAGACAGCCGTGAGCCATGATTGAGCTACTGTACTCCAGCCTGGGCAACAGAGCAAGACCCTGTCTCAAAATAAAAAAAAAAAAAGTATACACACAATGCATACAATGGCAGGAAATGTGTGGTTTCATAATAGGAATGAGGAATCAAGGGAAGGACAAATTCCACTGAACCCTGTGCTGGGCCAGAAATTTTGTGCACAGAGGATATTCATGGGCATTAAAAAATCACATCTAAGAGAAAAACAGCAGACTCTTGAGCAAGAGCCAACAGATGGAATCCCTGTTACGATCTCTTCCATCCTGGAAAGCTGTGCACAAGCACCAGGGTCCTCCATGGAGGAAGAAGGAGCAGGAGTGGGTGACATGGAAGGGTTTGGATATTTTAGCAGCCTGGGGACACATACCTCAGTCCACCCCACAGGCAGCATCGTTGATTGTGAGGACCACTTCTCTGTTATTCATGGACATGGCCATCATCCTGAACCCCACTCCACCCCCGCAAAATAAATAAAAGGCAAAAAAGGAAAAAGTGGAAAATATAGGTGCATTTCTATCTTGGAAAGATTATAAAATTTGAGGACTTTTCTCCTTTCTCTGGAGAAAACTGTCTTCTGCACACAGTATGGGGCAAACTACAGAGAATCAAGAGGAATAAAGAATTCATAGAATTGCATCTTGAGTATTTCACTATGAACTGTCACTTGATATTCTCTTTCCTTTTCAGGCCATCAGTTTCTGAAATCACTTCTATGTATAGAGAAAAGGACATGCACTAAAACACTGGGTCAGGAAACTGGTCACTTAAATGCCTTTAGTTCTAACACTTGATGTCTCTATCTTTGGAGCAGTTTTGTATGGCAGCTACAGCTAGATAATATGTTTAGGTGACGTTAACAGCTAAGTATATAACAGACATTTACCATTTTATAGTTATCCAGCACTCAATTCTCTCCACACATACATAGCTTCCTAAAAACACCCCATTCTCTCCTTGGGGATAACTCAAATGGTGTGTGGTCTTAGTGGGAGGACACTAAGTGCCAGCTCTCACTGTCATTTCCTACTTCAGAAGCTGAGGAGCCTGCTCCTTCCTCCACCAGCTCCCTGTTATAGCCAGGGGGCCAGGCAGTCAAACATCACTCTTGGGACTGTAAATCCTAAGTGAGTGATGGAAGAGGACGTGGACAGACACCAAATCCTTTGCAGCAGCACCTGGGGTCCAGCTACTGAGTTAAAGCCTCAATCAACTTTAAGGTCCTGATGCCAGAGATGTCCTAGCTTCTGTTACTTTCTCAGGTTCCTCTTGATCTGTGAACTCCCATATCCTGCCAGTAAATTCTCATTTGGCATAACGTATTTAGGGTTGGATTCTGTTGCAGGCAACCAAGAACTCACACCAGGGCTGTTACATACAGCTATGTAGGCTGTACTCTGTACAAGAGAATCCAGCGAAAGAAACCAGAGGCTGAAATCTAGCCTGAGTTCCATTTGCCAAATTCGTGAGGCTAAATTCTCCTGCAGGAAGGGGTGAAATTTTCCAGTTTACATAGAGGCATTGTTTAGGCTGACAGTGGCCCTGCCCTTGACCCATACATCCCCATTTTCTAGGTATGAAATAAAGACCTAGAGATTAAGTCATTGACAGTTTTATGATTATAGTAATGCAATAACATTGCACTGGGCTCTTCTGCTGCCTTTCTCTCTACCTATATATAGGCTAAATGATTGAACAACCTCTTTATTCCTGCAGGGAAAATGTGAAAGAAGAAGGAATGTTCCTGCAACAATTCATCCTCCTATGATAAGGCTGACCAGTCTGCTACCTATTATTTGCCCACAATTATTAAAAGAGTTGAAATTTAAATGTAAAATATGTGTATAAATGTAAAATATGTGTATGATACTCAGTGCTACGCTACAGTTTTTAATAGTTAACCCTTTACATTCATTAACAATGGCAGAAAAACAAGTAAAGGACTCAAGAACTTTCCATTAATTACCTACAAGTTACATTTCTGACAATTTTATTGAGAGATATCATGGAACGGTAAAGATGACAAATTTTGCTGTGCAATGCTCTATTCCAACCTCTTCAATTTTCCCATGATTGTTTTACATTTCCCATATATTTTTCTCTCATGTTACATCACAAATTTATACAGAGGATCTATGGGCTAGTATATACCATGCCTAGCATGTGAACAGCATTTATTGTTAAGAAGGAAATTAGAGAGTCACCACTCCTTCCATTAGGAATCTAACAGTTCTGCTTCCTTTCCTTTACAGAGTTTCCTTTTACCATATTAAATCCTCCAGTCTTCCTTTCATGTTACTTTAAGACACTGATCAAAATCTTTTGTTCCTACTTCCATTCCCCATAAAAGAAAATTAGATTTGTTTTCAGGCTTTAATCCTGCTAAGATAAAGCAAATCAGCCCTGTTTTCATTACTGTCCAGTCAGTTCCATCAATCACCAAAGGGAATCACTAAAAGCAATCAGCGAACAAGGTCAACAGCACTCAGCAGAGGGCCAGCGCAATGGTACTTTAGCAGATCAAAATGAAGACTGGGAAAAGGATGACAGTGCTTCACAGCCGTAAGAGGCCCAGGACAGCTTCTCAGGAGTCGTCTCTAAATAGAGAGAAGATAATCGAGAGAAGGGAATTATCTTTATTGTGTAACAGGTCTCCCGACATGAAGCTTGTTAAGGTAACAAAGAGCTAAAAGGTTCAGTTGGTGGTTAGCATCATCTTTTCTTGGTACAGTGACTCAGGTTTTGGACTTTGAGACAAAGGCCTTAATTTCATAGATCTTGTTCTTCTCTAGCAGTTTGTGTTGTCACATCTGATAAATAATTACAGAATCTCTCACAAAGAGCTATAGATATCATTTAGGGTTAACTGGTTGCAAGCAACACAAGATAACTTTGATTAACTTCAGCAGAAAGGGGATTGATTGAAAGGAAGTGAGAGAGGTATTAGAATCCATGATGAGACTGAAGAGCCATGCCTGGAGATAGGCTCAAAGGTGGGGAGAAGGTCTCAGAGCAGGAACTATTCAGTGGTCTGGGCTGAATGAATTGACAGTTTGCCTCATCATTATTATCTCTGCTTAAGAAAGAAAGTCCTCAGTTGGCCTCACCAAGACAGCAGAAAAATGAAGGAGAGTGGGGAAGGGGAGTAGGGAAAGGAGGTGATGATATTAATTACCCATAAAAAATCTAGATGTTATTAGCACCATAAAGGACAATGTGTTCCCAGTAGCCAAGATAAAACCAATGTCCACTATAGTATTAAAAAAGAAGTTTTCACCCTAAAGTCCAGGAGCAATCTACTTAACTTGCATTAACAAACATCACATAAAGCACACGTACGTTTTTCATATGTGAACTAACAGACTAGTTTCAGTGAATACAACGCCTGATGCTTGGTAGCTGCTCAATAAATATTTGTTGAATGAATAAATTTCTTTTGCAATGTTATTTGTTCTCATACTTTCTTTATGCCATTTATATTTCCTAATATCTAGCAAATATTCCATATTCAAAATTAGTGAAATAGAACCTCTAAAAGAGAAAGCTCAGTGCAGTGAGAAGAGTACCCAATTTGATTCATTTCTTGATTCTGCTCAGTGTGACCTTGGGGACGGGTCACAATGGCTTTGAGGTTATTTCTTCATCTGTAAAATGAAGTGGTAGAGGTAGATGCCTTTTAAGCATCCATCCAATTCTGTAAGTCTAACATCATGGTCACAAATATATAGATGACAGAGACTCAGAAAACTTGGGAAAAATGTTTATAATTTTCACAGTATGAAGTGGTTGTACCCTGAATCTGGACAGAAAGTAAAACCTAACTTACTTGGTAGTATTTAGGAGAAATTGCCAATATTGTAGAACATCTAGATCACTGTTATCAAACTTTAAAAGAAAGGCAGCAGAATCAAGTTTTCAAATGAAATCATATGTTGAATTCCAATGTTTAAAACAAATAAAAGTCAAACTACTCTGACTGAAACAAAAGAGGGGTGCCTAGAGCCTCATAATCACACCCTTTCCCACAGTTTCCTGGGAACACCATTTGACATCACTTATTTAATTCCTGATTGACTATCCCTAAATTTTTCTGTACCTTGAAATAGTTTTAAAATGAGATATCAAATTTAATTTGGATGAGAAAAATTAAGAAAAAAAGCTTTCCATGGAAAAATAAAAGCACATATGCTCTCTTTCAGAGTCAATTGACTTAAACACAATTTTATTAGTCTACAACAATAAATTTTAATTTGTAAAGCAGAATGAAATCGAGCAGCATTGTTTGATGAAACGGTCTTGGTCTAGACCCTACATTATGAACTAGCATTATATAGACTTGTATCAAATGGTGAAAACTTAGCTTCCAAAACAAGACTTATTTAACAAGTTAAATTATAAAATATGAAGAAACTTCTTCAATATATAAATCAATAGCTTTATTTTTTTCAACTGTCTTACTTAAGAGGAATGATGTATATGTCTCTGAAACCAAAATAATTTTGCACATGCCTTTTTTAATCACCAAAGAAGTAACTGCTGAAAGATATAAAAGACATAAACACAAATTGTCATCTCTGTGGCTCATTGTAGTGGCCTTCCTAGCTTTAGCAAAAAGAAGCAATTGCTCTTCTCATAAAATCACTGTCCCGTCCATTCCACTACTTTGAAATATCATCATCGAAATCATTAAGACACATCCTATTAATTTGGACCATGGATTTCTACACATGAAATACCAACCATAGTCTTTGTTTTTGAGTATGAGCTTTGAAAAATTAAAACATCTTTGTTAAATCTTTATTTAGGAACCCTAACATAGACAAAAGCACATCATTTATACCTTAAATAAGGGATTAATCTTGGTGATCGATTTGTTGAATAGTTATTGTGCTTTAATGATGCCATATTTTTAGTCATATTTTGATTAAGATATAAATGATAAATGATTTTTAGTCAAAGCAAAAAGCAATGAAGATTTTTCTGAAAGACATTTCACCATAGGCAGCAACAAAAAAAGTATATTTCTTAGTCGTTAGTGATTCGATTGACCTCTTTTGGCAGGATATAAGGTTTAAATTGTCTAGGCACAACCAATTAGATATGAAATGACTTATTACATGGATTTGTGACTCACAATCAAAAAGGAAGGCAAAGCCCATCTCTCACTGTTATAAAAGGTCTCTACTGTTTCCTAATCTATGTTGATTCTGCCAATCATCCTTCTGATCTCTTGATTCAATGGTTTCAAGATTCACTTTATAGCAAATATTTAAGACACACCAAGTGATGTAGCAGATGCGATTGGTGCCCTGCCCTTATTTCTTCATCATTTACAATCAGAGCTCCACTTTCAGCTGCCAGCGACTGTAATTCTGTCTGAATACTTTCTATGGTAGCCAGAGCCTACTCTGCCTACACATGGGTCATACCAGAAGATACTGGGGGATTTTCCCAAGTAACTCTCAACCAATGACTGACGAGTTGATAAATACTCTGGCTTGCCTCCCCTAGGACAGGATAACTCTAAGATATGTTGTATATAGCCTCCTAGAGTTCCCAAGTGGAACTGAAGTTGAATTGCTTATGGTGTAACTTGCTAGATATATACTCTTTTTTAGCTTCTCTCTCTTTCCTGACTCACTTCCCCATTCCCCTAGCACTTCTGTAATAAAATACTCACATTTGAATCCTTATTTCTATTCTAAGTTGCTTCTGAGACCAACCCACAGTAAGACAAGGGGATATAAACATGAATACAATGGGAGTTCTACTTTTAAGGAATACTGTCTATAACAGAAAACCATTAATAAACACAACCAACAACAAAAACAGTAACTAAGAGGAGAAATACACAATGTTACATTGTAAACAGGGGTGTGCTGGCCCAGGTGAAGATGATAATCTAGAGTTTCAAATGTTTTGTGCACCACTGGAATGTTAGCTAATGGTTCTTCCTGTAATTCTAAATATTATCCTCATCGGTGAAAAGTGACAAGACTTTCTCTAATAGTCACCTAGTCTAAGAAAGTCATCTTACAAGGGTAACAAAGAGGGTAGGAGTATAAGTTTTCTTCAATTTCATGACAGCTAAAGAGGAATTAGAATAACATTATAACGAATTCTACCTGACCAGTGAATTAAAGCTATAGCTAATATAAAATAGAATTTATCCTTGTATCCACCTTTTTGACAACCCATCAACCCTCTAGGCAAATATGTGGAGAGCAAAACGAAATCAATATTCTGGCTGTTTGTCATTAGTTTCTGACACAAGGAGTTGGCCACTGCAATGCAACAGCAGTGAACAAAAAAATCAGGCAGTATTGGAGAGCAATTTTTAGGAGGTCGTGTTGTAGAACAATCAAGTAGATACCTTAGCTTAAATGATCAGGGAAGGCCTGACTTAAGCGGATGAGGAGGGCAAGCATCCCAGGGAACTACTGGTGCAAAAGCACCTGGCCTTTGCATGTTCAAGCGACTGAATGTAGTTTAATCACTTTCTGCTTGGGTCATTTATCTTTGATTTACTCTTCAGAAGTGATCAAAATATGGCAATACTGAAAATCAAATGGTGTGTGTCAATAAGATTGGCAGGAGCCAGACTACATTGGGCTTTACAAGTAGTTTAGATTTTGTGCTGCTTTAAGTACTGACAGCATTTAAGGAAAACAGTGACATGATCTAAATTTTAACAATGTGGTGTTTTTTTAGATTAGAGGGCAGAAAGAGAAGCAGCAGGGAGACCAGCTAGGTAATAATTGCAGTAAATCCTAATAAGCAATAGTGGTAGTACTAACACTAGTAGTGGGAGTACTCAATTTAAGCTATTTCTGGGTACAAGTAACAAAACACCCAACCTAAGATGTCTTAAATGACGACGTTTGGTTTTAGGTCTTACGTTTAAGTCTTTAATCCATCTTGAGTTAATTTTTGTGTAAGGTGTAAGGGATCCCAGTTTCAGCTTTCTGTGTATGGCTAGCCAGTTTTCACAACACTGTTTATTAAATAGGGAATCATTTCCCCATTGCTTGTTTTTGTCAGGCTTGTCAAAGATCAAATGGTTGTAGATATGTGGTGTTATTTCTGAGGCCTCTGTTCTGTTCCATTGGTTTATATATCTGTTTTGGTACCAGTACCATGCTGTTTTGGTTACTGTAGCCTTGTAGTATAGTTTGAAGTCAGGTAGTGTGATGCCTCCAGCTTTGTTCTGTTTGCTTAGGATTGTCTTGGCTATGCAGGCTCTTTTTTGGTTCCATATGAAATTTAAAATAGTTTTTTCCAATTCTATGAAGAAAGTCAAAGGTAGTTTGATGAAAACAGCATTGAATCTACAAATTACTTTGGGCAGTATGGCCATCTTCACAATATTGATTCTTCCAATCTATGAGGATGGAATGTTTCTCCATTTGTTTGTGTCCTCTCTTATTTCCTTGAGCAGTGGTTTGTAGTTCTCCTTGAAGAGGTCCTTCACATCCCTAAGTATTGTAGTTCTCCTTGAAGAGGTCCTTCACATCCCTAGGTATTGTAAATTGCAGTCCTAGGTATTTTATTCTCTTTGTAGCAATTGTGAATGGGAGTTCACTCATGATTTGGCTCCCTTTTTGTCTGTTCTTGGTGTATAGGAATGCTTGATTTTTGCACATTGATTATGTATCCTGATACTTTGCTTAAATTGCTCATTAGCTTAAGGAGATTTTGGATTGAGATGATGGGGTTTTCTCAATATACAACCATGTCATCTGCAAACAGAGAAAATTTGACTTCCTCTCTTCCTATTTGAATGCCCTTTATTTCTTTCTCTTGCCTGATTGCTCTGGCCAGAACTTCCAATACTATGTTGAATAGGAGTGGTTACAGAGGACATCCTTGTTTTGTACCGGTTTTCCAGTTTTTGCCAATTCAGTATGATATTGGTTGTGAGTATGTCATAAATAGCTCTTACTATTTTGAGACCTAAAACCATAAAAACCCTAGAAGAAAACCTAGGCAATAACATTCAGGACATAGGCATGAGCAAAGGCTTCATGACTAAAACACCAAAGCAATGGCAACAAAAGCCAGAATTGACAAATGGGATCTAATTAAACTAAAGAGCTTCTGCACAGCAAAAGAAACTGTCATCAGCGTGAACAGGCAACCTACAGAATGGGAGAAAATTTTTGCAGTCCATCCATTTGACAAAAGAGAGATTGTATCTTTTGGATAGATAAATATCCAGATTCTACAAAGAACTTAAACAAATTTACAAGAAAAAAACAGCCCCATCAAAAAGTGGACAAAGGATATGAACAAACACTTCTCAAAAGAAGACATTTATGTGGCCAACAAACATGAAAAAGTGCTCATCATCACTGGTCATTAGAGAAATGCAAATCAAACCACAATGAGATACCACCTCACGCTAGTTACAATGGCAATCATTAAAAAGTCAGGAAACAACAGATGCTGGAGAGGATGTGGAGAAATACGAACGCTTTTACACTGTTGGTGGGAGTGTAAATTAGTTCAACCATTGTGAAAGACAGTGTGGCGATTCCTCAAGGATACAGAACTAGAAATACCATTTGAACCAGTGATCCCATTACTGGGTATATACCCAAAGGATTATAAATCATTCTACTATAAAGACACATGCACACGTATGTTTATTGCGGCACTGTTCAAAATAGCAAAGACTTGGAACCAACCCAAATGGCCATCAATAATAGACCGGATAAAGAAAATGTGGCACATATACACCATGGAATATTATGCAGCCATAAAAAAGATCAGTTTATGTCCTCTGCAGGGACATGGATGAAGCTTGAAACCATCATTCTCAGCAAACTAACACAAGAACAGAAAAGCAAACACCGCATGTTTTCACTCGTAAGTGGGAGCTGAACAACGAGAATGCATGGACACACGGAGGGGAATCACACACTGGAGCCTGTCAGGGGGTGGGGGACTAGCGGAGGGATAGTATTAGGAGAAATACCTAATGTAAGTGATAGGGTGATGGGTGCAGCAAACCACCATGGCATATGTATACCTATGTAACCAACCTGCACATTCTGCACATGTACCTCAGAACTTCAAGTATAATTTAAAAAATAGTAATAATGACGTGTGGAGGCTGGTTTCACAGGAAGCCTAGTCCTAGAGCAAGCTCAATGACATCATTAAAGACTCCTCTTCCAGACTTTCTAATCTTCACCCTCAAATTGGAATAGCTATTATATGACTGTCACTAGCAATTGAGACAAGCTGCTCCCTTATTTATATTTGGAGGGAAAGGCTGGCCTTATGTGCTATTTTATGAAGCAGGATTTTTCTTTGTCAGATGCTCCTAGCCCTCCTTTTGATTCATTGCCCCAAATTTATTTAAAGCTGTCCATCCTTGTATCCAATCACTTGCACGGGGCACAGGATTACTAAGATTGGCTTAAGATAAAGCAGACCTCACCCTGAGCTGGGAATGGTGTTGGCTTGCCTTGAGTCACATGGCCCATGTGAAAGGACGGATATCTAAGGGTTGGTGGGGCAGGGGAGATGAGTATTCAACAGGAAAGGGGAAGGGAAGAATGGAAAAGGCAAGCAGTGTACTAACTACATGAAATATACATTTGAGGTAGAGTTAATAGGGCTCACCAATGGATTGGGTATTGGGAGAACAGAAGATTCAGTAAGTTTCTGTATTTTGGCTTAAACAATTGGGTTGGATGTGGGTGTATTTACTGAGGTGGGGAAGGCAGGAGGAAAGATCAGGTTTGAAAAGGATAATGAAGGCTTCCAAACAAGTTAATTTTAAGATACTCAGACATGGAGAGGTAATCAAGTTGTTAGCTGAATATATGAGATCAGAGTTTCAGGGAAAGGCCAAACAGAAGAGATTTGAAATCATACATGTGGAATTTGTTTAAAAGCAGCTGACACTTGTGAGATTGCTCAAGAGAACATATGGATATAGCAAGAAGTAAACTCAGGAGACCTAAAGGCAGAGTGCAATAGGAGCCATTAAGGTAGGTGGAAAATCCAGTCCCCAGCATCATGTGTATGGGTGGAAAGAGGGTGGTGTTAATTGTCAGCTCTCTGCCAAGTGGGTGGGATGTGTTACCTCTCTCAAAATGGGAAGTGTGGAACAGGAAGGATATGTTTAAAAATATACAGTGCAGACGACAACATGGTGTAGAAAGTATTAATAATATAACATTCAATCTTTCAAAAGGGAGTTGGCTCATTATGATAGTCCTCTAAATTAAACTTTTAGTGGGAATCGGATGGACATGGCATCCCCTACAGCAATTCTATGCCAAGGCCTAATGAAAAATACTGACCATTATTACATCTACAATTTGATTTCAAACACAACTGAATTTTGGAAAATAATTATGAAAAACTACAGGGGAAAAAAGGGAGTCATCGCTAACAGAAACATTTATGTCTGTATCAACAAAATCTTCTACCATGAAGCAAATTTGCAGTAAACTTCATTTGTTCTGTGTATCTACTCAACTAAAATTTAAGGAGCATTTATGTGAGACTATATTAAGTGCTGTTGAAAGAGAAACCCTAAGTTGTGTAGAAGAGACCCTTCCATTGAAGATTTTGTTTTGTTTTGTTTTCTTTGAAACCACTTCCTAAGTGACTATGGGCAAATTATTCAGAATCTTGGTGCTTTTCTTCATATATGAAATGTACATGATAACGTTACCTATCTCAGGGCTGTTGTGAAGACTAACACATGTAAATAGCTGAGAACAATGTCTGGTACATATAAGCATCAGTTATTAAGGGGATGTAAGGCAACTTCCATATAAGTGGTAGCATGGCTCAGTAATAAATAAATAAGTAAATAAATAAATAAATAAATTTGATTACTTGATTATCACATGCTAATCTTCAGCTCAACCCTGCAGGGATTCTTTCCACTTTATAGAACAGGAAAACCGTTAACAGGCTGTTCTGAAACTTAACACACAACTAATAAGTGGTCTAATTATGAGTCAAACCTTAAAGTAACATCAGAACTCATGCACTTTCCAAAATATCATGCAAGAAACCCAAGAGTCCAGAAACCTAGATTCTAGCTCTGTATATGCCTCCTATTAGCCATTGCAATCCTGGGCCCTTTTACTTCCTTACTGTGAGACTGTTTTCTGTTTGACAAAATGTTTACAATAAACAGGCCTCTCCTCCCTGCTTCACAGGGTGGGTCACTGTGAAGGTCAAATGAGAGAAATCTATAAATCGTAAAATTTCAAATAATAATTTTTTTCATCTGCCTGACTAATCTCCTTTCCTACTTCGGATGTATTTTGTCATCCTGATGCCAAATACCAATTTTCAGGTACCCAATCCTTAACAACAACTACCAAATTTTGATATTTAATTAAGGACAAAACACTGGATAACTACAAATAACCCATTAAAGCCTCTGCTCAACTCCTCTGAGGTTTCAAAATTATACCTCAACAATTTAAAATCATCACATCAAGTGGACATCATTCAGGCCATCAGTTAGTAGTGTCAGTAATCTGACACTGTTAGGGTGACCATATCCTGTAACCACAGACCAAAATACCGAGAAAATGCACATCAAAATACTTCTTAGCATGTTACAACATTAACATGGCTGCTTGTCCTTCATTATATTTATAAAAATACCACTCATCCATTCAAAACTTTTATACTTTCCAAAGTTCTTTGGTGTTCCTTATTCCATTTGATCATCTAGCAGTTCTGTTAGGCAGGCAAGGTAGGTTTATGCTTGTCTTATGTTCAAAATCATTTTGAAGTATAACTTGTGTTTCAGGCTACCAACCCCTATTTTGGTGTCTGCACTGCAATGTTACATACATTTTATATTTGAAATTACTCAACATTACAGATTGATTGTAGTTCTTAGTAATAACATTTACATTTGAAAATATTCCTAAAAAATATCCCGTACATTTAAGTCATCACAAAGAATCCTTTACAAATCAAATTAAATCTCTCATTCACAAAAGTAGATGTAGCAACAGCTATCACTCTGTGAAAACTCAGTTGTACTAAATAAGCCTGCTATGTAGTACCTCAAAATATGCACTTGTTGATAAAGTATCTTCAGCCCACTTCCTCAATTTTAATAGAAGATACCATTCTTAGAACTGTGATTAAACTACTTTGGACTTTAAGTACCAATAACACACTAACAACCATTAATAATATTATTAATGGCTCAGGAACTAAGTAAATTACAGCAATTTAAAATGATTAATATTTTTAAAACACAGGTTTTGAAAGGTCACCTTATAAATGTCAGCAAATGTTGCCTAAGCTATCAAAATACTGAAGCGATTAAGGTTCAACATGATGTAAAAGAAATTCCTTATAAAACAGAAGTAACAATTAATTGATGTGGTTTAAGAAAAGTACTGAATTGGGAATCAGGTTAAATCTACTCCAGATCATTTAACTTGAGCCTCACTCAGTTAATATTAAAAAAAAAAAAAAAAGTTTCATAATATGCAATTTTACCATCTATATATAATAAGGTTTTGGAAAATCATGAGAAGAAAATTGATTAGAGGCAAAAGATTAAGACTTCTGAACCAAACCAAGATTATATCAAAACATTTATTTTTTGTGTTACAAAAACACAAATAAATCCAAGCAGATAATGAAATAAACACTTTTTTTTTAGTGTCCCATCCTGGGTTTTCTATGTCCTAGAATTTATTAAGCAGGTCAAGTTCAGGCTACTTCAACACTTCTTCTGGATGCTATGAAGTCTCCATCTTATAACCATGTTTCTCTAGTTCAGCTCTACGATAAAACAGAAAGAACATCACCAGGCATTCTTTAATAACATTCTTTCAGAAATAATACAGTAAATAAATAAATAAATGAGCTTGAGACATCAGTTTACAATATCACTGAATAGTTTTATTTTTGTCTCTGAAGAAAAAACTACATAAGAAAATTGGATATGAGTCAATATAATACTTAAAATTTTGCTTTTCCCATTAGTTAACTTATATTTTATCTTCCTTAATTGTCTTATAACTCTATTTGTAGAAGAAATGTGAAGGAGTTACTGCTATCCTTCAAATACTTTCCAAATGCCATATGAATGTTCTGTTCCTAATAAATATTTAAACATAAGTTTTGAGACTCATTAACCTCAGGCAAAGTACACATCACTATCAAACCAGATTTTATAATGATCATTACAGGTATTATTGTATTACTGTTGTATATGCAGAAAGAATAAACAGATTGCTTTCCATATTGACATATATCTATTGCTCTAACCAAAATATATACATATATATTAGTAATCAAATTTAAAAGTGTGTGAAAATTTTCTGCATTAACCATATATGTAAAATAAATACAAAAAATAAGTCATGGAATATTAAACAAGACTTTACTTTCCTGATTTTAAGTATGAATGAAAATCCCAAAAGTTTATACTAGCATGAATATACAAACATAAAGATACTTTTTTTATAATTTCAAATAATTTGTCCAATCTAAAGATAAATCATATATTGAGAATGTCATCTGCAATTGTTGATCTGCCTTAAATAAAATATTTGTACAAACTGTTTAGCTATGTCATCAACTTCAAACTATTTAAACTACCATTCAAAATATCACCGCAACTTATTTGCCACAATTCAGATAAAAGTTTATGACAAAATTATTAGATGGCTAAGCCATGATAAAACACTGAGTAAATTTAAGGTATGATTAATATGCTTTACATCATTACATCCAGTAAGACAGACATTTGTTCTCAAGTAAATTTGGCTTAGACACCACCACACTATTCCAATGCAAACACATGACGGGAATAATGTATAGTATTTAGTATTCATTTCTCAAAACTCTTTTGCTTTCCTATAATTTTTAGTTATTTAGAATACAAACAGTGAGCTAATTTCCATAAATTATATCAAGGCCACAGATTGTTCAAATGAATCATCTTTGTCTTCTGCTAGGGTATAGTATGGGCTGGTGGTATACACACTGGATTAAGAGTCAAGAGCTCAGTGCAAGTCTCTGACTCTGGCCCTTCCTTTGCTAACAAATTGCTTCCTTTGGGCCCTTCCCCTACCCCTCAGGAAACTGGAGATTATAGTATCAAGGCCACAGATTGTTCAAATGAATCATCCTTGTCTTCTGCTAGGGTACAGTATGGACTGGTGGTATACACACTGGATTAGGAGTCAAGAGCTCAGTACAAGTCTCTGACTCTGGCCCTTCCTTTGCTAACAAATTGCTTCCTTTGGGCCCTTCCCCCACCCCTCAGGAAACTGGAGATTATAGTATCTGCCCTTCATTTGTAACAACTTATCTCCATTGTTTTGAGAGCTAAAGGAGAGAAAGTTATACAAATGTAATGTAGTATACATTAAAATAAGAATCAAGGCTGAAAGGAAAAGCTAAAAGATTCTATTTCTGATGATCACAGAAAATTCAAATGTTTCATACAAAAACTCTTGTTGCCAATCTTTAGGGAATGTGGTAACTGTCTTTGAATTTTATCTCATGCTAAAATTTTACACTTCACTCTGTAGAATATTCACTTTAACAGCAGGCAAGAAAAACAAACAAATGAACCAAAAAAACCCAAAGTCCAACCTACAATTTAAGTAACAAGTATACCAAATCTGTCCTTCAGGTTTGTGTCTATTGGCCTTCCTAATGGGAGGTGGCTGGTCACCAAGTGCCTGTATAAATTGTTTACGAACACAAACGAGATGATAAAATGCTTCTCTATCAGCTAAATTCTTAGAGAAGATGAAAGATTCTTTGCTAGAATTTAAAAAACCAAAAGAAAAAAATTGAGGCCACCAAGTACAAAACAAAAACACTAATAATCATGAGGCTGCCGAATGGAAAAATCAACAAAGACAAAAACAGAAAACCCCAACACAACTGTAATATCATACAACACACACAGTGAACATACACCATCTGAAACAAAAACAGCAGCAGTCTTTGTGCAACAAAATAAGAAAAAAGACTAATGGCCACTAGTAGGTTTGAAAAGTCCTCTTACTATCCAAGAAACTACTCAGCTTTATGACAATGGCTATATCAGATTTGGCAAATAAGGAACTATACTGGCTTTTTTTTTTTTTTTTTTTTGAGAGACAGAGTCTCGCTCTGTCGCCCAGGCTGGAGTGCAGTGGCGCGATCTCGGCTCACTGCAAGCTCTGCCTCCGGGGTTCACACCATTCTCCTGCCTCAGCCTCCCGAGTAGCTGGGACGGGACTACAGACGCCCGCCACCACGCCCAGCTAATTTTTTTTGTATTTTTAGTAGAGATGGGGTTTCACCCTGTTGGCCAGGATGGTCTCAATCTCCTGACCTCGTGATCCACCCGCCTTGGCCTCCCAAAGTGCTGGGATTACAGGCGTGAGCCACCACGCCTGGCCTATACTGGCTTCTTAGAGTTTTTATGTAAGACATGAAATAGGGTTGAGAAAATCATACTACTACCTATTTCTCCTAATATATAAAGAAACAAACGATATCAGAAGCCGCAAAAACAGAATGACTTCAAGTTACCTGGAAGCACAAACTGGCCTTATTCTTTCTACTTCTATCTGTTAAAGGTAATTACACGGAAAGAGAAAGCAGAATGCGGAAAGTGGGTGGCCTGCTACACGGATAGTTTTTATTTAACACACACCATAGTCTAAGCACTTAACACATATTAAATCACTTAAATCTTATAATAACTCTAGCAGTAAAGCACTAATTATCATCTGAATTTTATATGTGAGAAAAGTAGGTCACAGAAAGGCTAAGTGACTTGCCCAAGGTTCATATGGCTAAAGAGGAGGCAGATCTTGGGTTGGAACCCTGGCAGTCTGATTCACATTCGAGTCTGAGATGCCGCTCCACTGTTAAATAGGATTAGGACGAAATAACATCAGAAAACAGTAAACCCCATTCTTTACCATGGCTTATGATACTATGTTAAGGGTTTCCATGTACTTTACAGAAAAGATTAGGGAGAATAACTTTGTGTGAGTTTTTTAATCAAGATAAATTTTTTAAAGCAAGGATTGTCGGAGGCTGTGTTATTCAATATGGTAGTCATACGTGGCTATTTTAATTAAATAAAACAAAAAATTCAGTCCCTTAGCTGCACTAGCCATATTTCATGTGCTCAATAGCCAAATGTAACTGGATTGCTTGTATACAGCAGCTTCTCAAACATTTCCATCACTACAGTAAGTTCTATTTGACACCACTGGCAATGTAGCAGCAATCTTAGTGAGGAAAACACTCATGACTCAAAGGGGGAATTAAAAGAAAAATCTTATTCACTAATGGAGGCATCAAGATTTATAACCTCAGGCAAAAAACAACCACCAAAAACAACAAAAATAGATTGATACACCTACAGAAATCCACAAACCTAAAGGCAGAAACACAACAGAGTACATAACAGCACTGTGGGGGTGTATTATAAAAACAGTAAGCCACAAAAATATAACGTTCTATTTCTAAACCAAGAAAAAGGCAACATGTAATGATGTGAAATCTAATTATCAATACATTTACTACCAAAAGTTTCTTGGTAAAAATTATAGTATTCAATAATGTATCAATTAGTTTTAAGAGGAAAGTACTAATGAAAGACACAAAAGAAACAAAACTTCAAAGGAATTTGACTATTTTGAATGTCAAAGGAAGAAAACTTACTTAGCCTCAATTTAAAAATGTCAAAAACATACCAGGGAAAAAACTCTGACATGTGATTAAGAACAGAGAGTAGGGATCAACAGCATTTGGAAGACCTGAAAATAGTCTAATAGCATAACGATGCTAAGGAGGAACAAAAGGGAATGCATATTTTTCAAAAGCTAGTAGGGTGTTCTCTAACATGGCTCATTTTTTTTTTTTTTTTTTTTTTTTTGAGACGGAGTCTCGCTCTGTCGCCCAGGGAGTGCAGTGGCGAGATCTTGGCTCACTGCAAGCTCCGCCTCCCGGTTCCTGCCATTCTCCTGCCTCAGCCTCCCGAGTAGCTGGGACTACAGGCGCTGCCACCACGCCCAGCTAGTTTTTTGAATTTTTAGTAGAGACGAGGTTTCACCGTGTTAGCCAGGATGGTCTCCATCTCCAGACCTTGTGATCCGCCCGCCTCGGCCTCCCAAAGTGCTGGGATTACAGGCGTGAGCCACCGCGCCCGGCTATGGCTCATTTTTTGAAGGAAATAAAACAAAGACAAATGTAAAAAGAAAGTGCATGAGCTTGTACACATAGAATTAATCTGATCCTCGAAATAAACTGAAATCTGTAAAAAGAATAGAAGGGGCTTTTAAGAGCCATATATTGATCATGAAGAATGAAAAAGAGCAGATCCAATGCTTGGAACAGATGATGTAACATTAACAGATTTTTTTAAAAAAGCAGGATTATTGTTCAACAGCTATCATTTTATCTTGTCCATAAAACTATAAAAGGAAAAACAACATTATTAAGACAAAATTGAAAACTTATTAAGACGGGTAAGATAACTGCATTAAAGCAGTTTAAAATCTCAAGGCTCTGGATAATTACATCTCAGGGTACTGGAAGAACCAAAAGATGTCAAAAATCAGTCAGCAATATTTGAGAAATGGAAATAAAAAATTGTAGAAGTATCAGTATAACAGTGAAAGGTAAATTGTACTATTTCTAAAAAGGAGAATAAACGGGTAAAATTATTATCAGTCTCCAGCAAAATTCTTAATGTCTTTAAAATACAGAGCCAATAAAAACAATGCAGTGTAGGAGCTGGTACTACTGCATCACTATTAGAAATCAAAGTTTAAAAATGTATTACAAACTTTTCTGTTTGTACAAGCTTATTAGACTAGTAAATTAGAAGACTGGAATACATACATCTTCTATATCTTTACTTGAGCAAAGTATATGACAGTCTATTTATTCTTGCAGCCAAGACAGATAAATACAGGCTGAATCAAAATAAAATTAGGAGGGAAAAAAGTTTCTTCAACAAATGGTGCTGGAAGGACTATACATCTATATGCAGAAAAATGAGCTGAAGCCCTATTTCATAACATATACAAAAATTAACCCAAAGCAAAGACTGACATGTAAGAGCAAAAACTATAAAACTCTTAGAAGAAAACAGAGATAAATCTTCACTACCTTGAATTTGCCAATGAATTATTAAACATGACACCAAAAGCACAAATAACAAAAGAAAAAATAGATTAAAATATGACTATAATTTAAAACAAAAAAAGAAAAATAAGTTTTGGCAAGCATGTGGAGAGACTGAAACCTTCACACCCTGCTAGTACGAATGCTAGTAAGGACATAAATTGTTCAACTGCTGTAGAAAACAGTTTGACAGTTCCTCAAAAAGTTAAATACAGAACTAACAAATGACCCAACAATTCCACTTCTGTTTATATATATATATAATTTTTTTTCAAAAGAATTGAAAACAGGTACTCAAATATATGTACATGTATGTTCATAGCAGCATATTCACAATAGCTAAAAGGTGGAAACAGTCTGAATGTCCATCAACTGATGAATGTATAAAACGTGGCAAATCCATATAGTATTATAAATTGGAATACAATATACAATATGGAACATGTACATGGAATATTATTCAGTCATAAAAAGCAATGAAGTACTGACGCATGGTACAACGCGAATGAACCTTGAAAACATTACACTAAGTGAAAAAAGATACCCACGCAAGGTCACAATATTATATGATTTCATTTATATGAAGCATCCAGAATAGGCCAATCCTTAGAGATAGAAAGCAGATCAGCAGCAGCCAGGGATTAAGGGAAGAAAGAGTATGGAATGACTGCTTAGTAAGTACTGTTTCCTTTTGGGATGCTGAAAATACTGGAACTAAATAGAGATGTTGGTTGCACAATATTGAGGATGTACTAGAAGCCAATGAACTGTACACTTTTAAATGCTTAATTTTATGTTATATGAATTTTACCTCAACAAATAAACGAAGTCAGGTAGATTTATACATGAATATGACACAGTACATTCTCACAACCCCAATCTCCATTCCAGTTTGAGAATCACCAGTCTATTAGGTCCCAGCACTTTATGATTCTAATTTCTGCTGAGTTATTTGATATTGGTAGGAAATTAACATTGACAGAATTAAATTCCCAAGGATAAGAAATGGCAAATATGCTTCTATTTTACTACCTTTATAAAAGACCAGAAAGAATAAAATTTGTAGGCAATTACTCAAAGTGTTCATGTTTAGAATCACAGGAGATGAAGACAATATGTCTTACTTTACACAGTTCAAAAACCTATTTCAAAGATTAAGTAGCTTTTAAGAGGTTAATTATCTACGTAAATTACATATTCCATGCTTATAATTAATACTGAACTACAATAAAAATCTGGCTTAAAACTTACCGTAACTGATTAGAAAAGTCATCCTCTACATTGTCATCATCCCAATTATCCTCCCAGACATGTGCATCTTCATCTTCATCTAAGCCAGCCCAGTCTAAAAATAGAAACAGATGCTGTCTAAATATTTCTCATACATTATTTCCACAATTACAAAAACTTTGAAAAGCTTGCTACTGAACACTCACAATTCAAAAACAGCTAAAACCGTATCTATGAAAAACGGTATCTTCCTTAAATCTGAGTTTATGCTGTCTAGTTCTCTCAATTCTTGAGTTTGCAGATAATCTGAAACAGAAGTTAATACAAAAAAATCCCACCTGCCATGAAAACTTGTAATTTCAGGAGGAGATTTACTTTACTGATTTTTCTTTGTACTCATTTTTGGAAGGTCTACTTCACAATCTTTCAAAACACAACACAAAACAACCCTAAAGCAAGTTGAGTGGCAGGAAGATACCAGTGTGAAATTTAAAACTGCAAAACACAAGGATAACTTATATACAAATATTTAAAAGTAGACCAAACTGTACACCACCACTAGTATCTGCCTAATATAACTGATACAAAATTTATATTTTCAAAGGAAGAATAAACGTAAATATGCATAAAGAAGAATATTGTAGTTTTTAGTTTTCTAGATTTTCTTCCTCTCTTTGGTAGTGGTAGAGCGGAGGTTGAGACTGAGATTTCAGCTTTTGTTTAGAATGGTGAGAAAGTACATATGTATTACCACTATTCTCTAACCTCAAATCTCAAGCTCTAAATATGCTATGTGGGTTGAGCCTGGAAATAGAAATTATCTATTTTATAGTTATTTTAAGGAGTCTTTATAAAGATATCTAATGGAGTTTTATGTTACAAAAAAATAATTTAAATAAAGACTAGATACTACGTTCTTAAGGGGGTGACATAACTCAAAATCACAACAGAACTGTTTCAAGGTTCTAAGACAACAAGCAGATTTTTCTACTCAGCTTGAACCACTTCCAACTAACCAGTTCCCTAAACTGTTTAAAGTAGGTCACTTCCATCTGCACTGGTCCCTAAAAAGGAAATAATCATGTGTCAAAAGATTCAAGCCAGAAATATAAAATAATATTTGACACTTTTCTGCTAACCTTGTAAGTCTTTGAAAAATACTGTAGAGTCTTATCTTTTAAAGCAACTATCTTTTAAGAAACAAATTTTTTCATCTAATTATGATTTGATTCAAAATGTTAATTTCAATAGCTATTAAGTGATGTCTTCAAGTTGACTTTACTTCTTTTAACTAATTAGAGAGGGGAAAAAATATTTAAGAATGGTACAATTTTTTTTTTTTTTTTGGAGACAGAGTCTCGCACTGTCGCCCAGGCTGGAGTGCAGTGACCCGATCTTGGCTCACTGCAAGCTCCACCTCCTGGGTTCATGCCATTCTCTTGCCTCAGCCTCCAGAGTAGCTGGGACTACAGGCATCCGCCACCACACCTGGCTAACTTTTTTGTATTTTTAGTAGAGATGGGGTTTC
The DNA here is from genome assembly GCF_000951045.1 of Mandrillus leucophaeus. Taxonomy (NCBI): domain Eukaryota; kingdom Metazoa; phylum Chordata; class Mammalia; order Primates; family Cercopithecidae; genus Mandrillus; species Mandrillus leucophaeus. Next base: position 3,087,854 of record NW_012101454.1, read on the forward strand.
ACCATGTTAACCAGGATGGTCTTGTTCTCCTGACCTCATGATCTGCCCGCCTCAGCCTCCCAAAGTACTGGGATTACAGGCGTGAGCCACCGTGCCCGGCCAATTTTTTTAGTTTATAAAGTTAAACTCTAATGATCATTTACAACAAAGATAAAGCATCTCTCCTTCCTCTAATAACCATCTCATGCTATTTTAATGGCAGGGAAAGGAAAGGAAAAAGTAGAGATAAAGTCCCAGGAAAAAGGAACGGGCTCATGAAGAAGGGGAAAAAGAATACTGTGAGCAACATTTTAGGTAGAACATATAAAAAAGATTCATAACAGTAGCTCTATATTTCTTTGGTATTACTATACAGTACTTCATAGTTATGACACTACTGAGTGAACAAAGATGAAAGAGCTGGCCAAATTCTTCGTTAATTATCTGATAAATCTAGATAAACTCTGTAGCCTTAATACCGTTATCCTAAGCAGTAAGAAGCACTGATGTCTATGTAATAGCATACCATCCTTCCAATTATCATAGATGTGGAATCTGAGAAATAGCCTCTTTTCTATTACAACTTATTAAGCAGTTAAAATTAATACGAGCACTATTAAGAAAAACAGTGCTAACACTGACAAACCAGAATCTATAATCTATTTTAGATAGATATTTTAAAGAGTTTATTAACTTGGATTATGTACTTAACTATATTACATAAAAAGCTTATGTGATAGTAGGTATAATGCCCCAAAATAGTATTTCCAACACTTACAAATTCTCTATACAATACATACATGTTACAATATATGTAAGTTACAATACATACAAACTCTACTCAATGTATAACATGAAAAAGCTGTAACTATTGTAATCTCTGGGTTTAGCTGACATTTTCTTGGATCTCTGAATTGTGCTTTAATTTTCAACTCTAACACTACACTAACAATCAAGCAATTGTAATCACTCAGTTTTAAAGGGTTAACTCCAGAAATAATTTTTAAAAGGACAAAATATTACCAAACAATGATATACCCATGATACCTGATATGATACCTCATGTCTAATGCCATCCTTCAATATGCGGATGGCCTTATAAAGCATACACTTTACCTTAAACACTAAATGCATTGCCAGAATTGTGATTAATTATGTAAATAACCACAGCTGTATTTACTTCAATGTGTATGCCTCCAGATGTGTATTGGTTAAAAAAAAAAAAAACCTACATTTTAAAAAGTCAGAATTGGAAATAACCAGTAGCAGATGCCTAATATGTAAGTTTCTAGCAATTCTTATTTTAGACGTTGTCCCAAATTGGGCTTTCTTCACTTTGGCTAGTTGAGAATTACATCTGTGACTAGCTTTAAATTTAAAAAATCTGAGCTATCCAAGATCTCACACACACTTCACCTAAGTATCACCTTGACATTTAAGTACAAAAAGAATTTTCTCTCAACTTAGAAAATTCTTTTAATACTTACTTTCCCCTACTCTGTAACATACATTTCAAAATTTCTGAAAGGCATGAAATACAGCATTTTTGAGAAAAGTAAAAA
>NW_012101454.1:3089444-3099458 GCF_000951045.1 Mandrillus leucophaeus
GCCAAATTCTTCGTTAATTATCTGATAAATCTAGATAAACTCTGTAGCCTTAATACCGTTATCCTAAGCAGTAAGAAGCACTGATGTCTATGTAATAGCATACCATCCTTCCAATTATCATAGATGTGGAATCTGAGAAATAGCCTCTTTTCTATTACAACTTATTAAGCAGTTAAAATTAATACGAGCACTATTAAGAAAAACAGTGCTAACACTGACAAACCAGAATCTATAATCTATTTTAGATAGATATTTTAAAGAGTTTATTAACTTGGATTATGTACTTAACTATATTACATAAAAAGCTTATGTGATAGTAGGTATAATGCCCCAAAATAGTATTTCCAACACTTACAAATTCTCTATACAATACATACATGTTACAATATATGTAAGTTACAATACATACAAACTCTACTCAATGTATAACATGAAAAAGCTGTAACTATTGTAATCTCTGGGTTTAGCTGACATTTTCTTCGATCTCTGAATTGTGCTTTAATTTTCAACTCTAACACTACACTAACAATCAAGCAATTGTAATCACTCAGTTTTAAAGGGTTAACTCCAGAAATAATTTTTAAAAGGACAAAATATTACCAAACAATGATATACCCATGATACCTGATATGATACCTCATGTCTAATGCCATCCTTCAATATGCGGATGGCCTTATAAAGCATACACTTTACCTTAAACACTAAATGCATTGCCAGAATTGTGATTAATTATGTAAATAACCACAGCTGTATTTACTTCAATGTGTATGCCTCCAGATGTGTATTGGTTAAAAAAAAAAAAAACCTACATTTTAAAAAGTCAGAATTGGAAATAACCAGTAGCAGATGCCTAATATGTAAGTTTCTAGCAATTCTTATTTTAGACGTTGTCCCAAATTGGGCTTTCTTCACTTTGGCTAGTTGAGAATTACATCTGTGACTAGCTTTAAATTTAAAAAATCTGAGCTATCCAAGATCTCACACACACTTCACCTAAGTATCACCTTGACATTTAAGTACAAAAAGAATTTTCTCTCAACTTAGAAAATTCTTTTAATACTTACTTTCCCCTACTCTGTAACATACATTTCAAAATTTCTGAAAGGCATGAAATACAGCATTTTTGAGAAAAGTAAAAAGGAAATTCCACTCATACTAAATAGGGTTGCAAATGTTCTATTCTACACCAATTTCAAGAGCATCAAATTCTTATTCCATAACAGTAAAGGTATTCTGAATACAAACAACCTAATCTCCAACCAAGTTTCATCAAATACAAAACATGCAAGTATATACAGAACATTACAAGAAAAGAAAAATACTCAATTGAATGTTCACCATCATAGGTGTGTGTAAAAGAACAGCAATACTTACAAGCAGCATCATTATACTCATGAGTATGATAATGAAGCCACACCATATCTAGTGATTCTGAGATAAATTTACAAGTGCTCCTGCTGAGGGAGTATGAAACAAATTATTTTTTTTCAAAATTTCACTTCTCTAGGTTATCATAGTGCAAACATGCGTATACTCCGCAGATCTAATGTCTAGTCAGTGACTGAGAAATCAATACCTAGCACTGCACCACTTTACTACTATATTTTCTCTAGCAAGGACCAAAAATGTTAGTGAAGAACTTCAAACAAAAAGCAAGTCATAAACAATGTTTTTATCACCAGGCTGTTGGTGAGCTTTCAGTTATTTGTGGCAAAGAGTCTGAAACAAAGGATCAAAATAACTTCACAATCATTCATAACTACTCTTACGTTTTTTAAAAAGGAAATCCAAACCCAATTATTTTCATCAAGAATTTAAAAAGATGTAAGTCTGACAGAATGGTTCCACTTCATTGGTTCTCTTTGTTGATTTGTGAATTTTTTTTATACTTTAAGTTCTGGAATATATGTGCAGAACGTGCAGGTTTGTTACATAGGTATACATGTGCCACAGTGGTTTGCTGCACCCATCAACCCATCATCTAGGTTTTAAGTCCCACATGGATTAGGTACTTCTCCTAATGCCATTCCTCCCCTTGCCCCCCACCCCCTGACAGGCCCAAGTGTGTGATGTTCCCCTTCCTGTGTCCATGTGTTCTCATTGTTCAACTTCCACTTATGAGTGAGAACATGTGGTGCTTGGTTTTCTGTTCCTGTGTTAGTGTGCTGAGAATGACAGTTTCCAGCTTCATCCATGTCCCTGCAAAGGACATGAACTCATCCTTTTTTATGGCTACATAGTATTCCACAGTGTATACATGCCACATTTTCTTTAACCAGTCTATCATTGATGGCCATTTGGGTTGGTCCCAAGTCTTTGCTATTGTGAATAGTGCTTCAATAAACACACATGTGTATGTGTCATTATAGCAGAATGATTTATAATCCTTTGGGTATAACCCAGTAATGGGATTGCTGGGTCAAATGGTTATTTCTAGTTCTAGACCCTTAAGGAATCACCACACTGTCTTCCACAATGGTTGAACTAATTTAGAAAAGCTTTTTTTTTACAAAAGAGTAAAAGCGTTCCTATTTCTCCACATCCTCTCCAGCATAAATTTTTAAAAATTTATTTGTTTTTTCTTTGGCTTCTTGAACCTAGTAGATTTGTGGTTTTATTTTTAATTCCATAAAATTCACAAAAGCCATTACTCTCATCTTTTCCAAGCCCTCATGCCCTAGATTCACCTCATCTCGGTACCCTCATTCTGATCTACCCTTGACATTACTGAGTCAAGGGTATCCAATCTCAACTCTACCATGTATATTCTTAGACATGCATGGGCAAAATCACAACCCCAGATTTCTTCTTATTCTCAACACCCCGTATCAAACTAGTTGCTAATGCTTCATCACTTCTACCTCCCTTACTATTGTGGCATCATTCTCTTCACTTCATTTCTAAGAATAATTTATTTCGCCCTTAGTCCTCACCTGAGTTATTTCAACAATTTGCTAATTAACCTCCCTGACTCTAGTCTTTCTATCTTTTCAAATTAATTCTGCTGGGTTAATGTTTCAGCATATTGTCTAAAGGAAACTTACACGTATCACTGTCATAAGCAAAACAAACAAATGAAACATTTTAAAAACCACTTCTCATCTACTTAAGGATTTTAAGTCCAAACTGGTCAGAGGCTTAAAGCTTTCCATGCTTAGGCCGCAAACTACCTGCATTTGCAACTACTATTTCACAAGCAAATACAATATACATACACATTTATTTTTTACTTCAAAGCACCTATACCTTTTCCCTTCTTTTGAAAACCCCTGGTCAGCTGCAGTGGCTCAGGCCTGTAATCCCAGCACTTTGGGAGGCCGAGGCGGGCAGATCACCTGAGGTCAAAAGTTCAAGATCAGCCTGGGCAACACGGTGAAACCCATCTCTACTAAAAATACAAAATTAGCCACGCGTGATGACACATGCCTGTAATCCCAGCTACTCAGGCTGAGGCAGGAGAATCGCTTGAACCTGGGAGGCGGAGGATGAGGTGAGCTGAGATCGCGCCATTGCACTCCAGCCTGGGCAACAAGAGTAAATCTCCATCCCCTACCCAAAACAAAAACAAAAACAAAACAAAACAAAACAAAACTCTTTCCTATTTGAAAGCCCCATTCAAAGGCTGCTACCTCACACTGTACGTAATTGGAAGTAATCTGTTTCTTTTGAACTGCTATTGCACTTTACTATCAGTTGAAGGAAACCAAATTACATCTTACCCAGAAGCCCAACAGGTAAGAGAAACAAAGGCAATGTTGCTCTGGTTTAATTGGGGGTCGGGAGAAAAGGGCTTGGAGTCCCACCCCAGGATAAGGCCCTCCAAAATACTAAAGCACTCTAGCTTGGTGTTAAAACCACTGATCCTTCTCTCTCTTGACAACTACTACTTACTAAGTTCAAAGACAAATATCTATAGAAGTCAAATTTGCCTCAGGACAGCCTCTAATTAACTGTGACCTTGGGTAAATTAAATTTTGCTGATCTCTAGGTATAAAACTTATACCTCAAAGAGCTATGAAGACTCAATGACACTGTGTATGTAAAGCACTCAGTACTGATAAATGGCAGCTAATATCATTCTCTCCGTACTTTTCACTACCAGATTTATAGGAAACACTCAACAAATGTATGTCAAATGAATAAATCCTTTATTACATGGTAATCATAGAAAGGCAACTTGTGGGATGAGGGAGGTGAGTGGAGAAATATGTCCTAGAATATAAACAAAACAATTTCTACCAAACATTACATGTACAACAGAGTACACAACCAGACAAAGGATTAAGGATATTTGGTAAATTTTAAATACTTACGAAGAAGAGTACAGTTGTCCCTCGGTATACTCGGGGTACTTGTTCCAGGACAGCCCAAGTATACCCAAATCTATGCATACTCAGGTAACATGGTCAGCCAAGTGGTAGTCAGCCCTCTGTACACGTGAGTTTCATTTCCCGCAAATATCGTATTTCCTTTTCCCATTTAGTTGAAAAAAATCTGTGTATAAATGGACCCTCACACTTCAAACCATGTTGTTAAAGGGTCAACTGTACACAGTTTTTGAAACTTTTATTTTCTTCTTAATGTTTTCACAGTTCATCACATCTTTCAATGAGTAATGTTTAACAACCAAGTACTAACATTAAACACTAGTTAAACCACAATTGCTTACTGCTTGCGCATTCCATAGAACCAATGAAATAGCTAACCAAATAGTTTTTCAAAGAGTTTTTCAGTGTTTAATGTCCTGCTTCACACCTCTCACTATCCCTTCCCAAGCACCAGCATCTTGATTTGGGGGTTTTTCATTCCAATCTGTGTGTACCCCTAAATAATGTATGTTACTATTTTATGTTATTGTTTAAGTACTTGTGGAAAAACATTTAATGGCAATTTTTTTTAATTTACAAGTTTCTAGTACTGCAAAATAAGTCAATTATCAAATAACTCACAAATTTAACAATCTTAAATTTGAATATATTCAAAATTACTAAATACATGTCAGACATAGCTCAAATTCTAAATAAATATTAAACATCATCCAAAATCCAAACTCCTAAGTACATTAGAGGGGAGAGAAGACAGGAGACTAATGTTTACTGAACACCAACTTTGTGCCAGACTCTGTTTACATATGCATCATTGTTCTGGACTAAATCTTTGTATCCCTGCCCCTCTATCCCCCCCAAAAAATTATTATGTTGAAGCCCTCATCCTCAATATGACGGTATTCGGGAGGTAATCAGGATTGAATGAGGTCTCGAGGGTGGGGCTCCCATGATGGGATTAATGCCTTAAGAGATACCAGAGAGCATGCACTCTTTCACTCCGCCACAAGAGAACACAGCACAAAGGCAGCCTTGTGCAAGGCAAGAAGAGTGGCCTCACCAAGAACTGTATCGACCTACACTTTAATCTTGGACTCCACAGCCTCCAGAATGGGTGAGAAAATAAATCTCTGATGTTTAAGCCACCCAGTCTATGATATTTTGTTATGGCAGCCCAGGCCAACCATTACAATAATGTAATCCTTTCATGACTCTAATAAATATTATTAGCCATATATTACAGAAAATGAAAGTGAGTATTAAGATGGTAACAGCTCAGAGAAAAACATAACGGTTAATCTTACTTAAAAAATCAATCCAAATCAAAATGATACAATTTTACTTTTCATTCATGAGGTCAGTAATGACTAAAATGTTTACTATCTAGTGTAGCAAGCTTATGAGGGAAAAGGTGAACTGTAGATGGAAACAAATTGGCATAACCCTTCTCAAAGGCGATTTGAGAGTATCTGTCAAAATTTAAGACATGCCAGGTCTAAGATGAAGTGTCTAAGCCCAAGCAGAGCAAGGAGGGAATTTGTGGAGAGGGGCAGCATGATGTGGTTGGTGTGTCAGAGCCTGGCCAGAACGAAGAAGTCACCCACACTAGAGGAGGGAAGGGTGGCCTGGCATAAAATGTGGAGCCCGAGTGGGGCGAGAAGGGCATCTGCTGGGAGCACCAAAGATTGGTTAGGAAGGGAGATGACCAAATAGACAATACATTGAAGATAATGGAAGCCAGGTTTCTCACTATTGAAGGGAATAACAGATGTAGAAACGGAAAAAACTAGAATGAATCCAGTGGTGTTGAACTGCAACTGGAGACATCTGTGTGAACCCATGGTTTTATATATACACACACACACACACACACACTCCTGTACATCCCTAGCTCCTCCCACTTGGAGGGTCTGGGAGCAGGAATGTCCCAAAAGCAATAAACACAAGCAGAGTGAAGACCCTGCCTTCTAAATACCATTCTCCACTAAAAAGAAATCACATTGGAGAAATGGCTGGCTTCAGGTATAAAATTAGTTTGGAATACACCTTGTGCCAGAATGCTACGAACTGCACAAAGAATAATGGAGACATGGCAAAAGGACACAGAAGACAGCCTGAAGGGGTTCCACATGTTCAAATATGGGACAATCTGAGAATCTAAATAATAGTTACAAATTATAACCTACTGAGTCACAATCCACTAGTCCACACTGCTATATATTTTTTTAAAAATGAACAAGTTACAAGTTTCATGATCACTGGAATACTGTATTACATACGTTCAAAGTCCCTCCCCCAAAACTGCCTATTAGAAGGAAAAATTAGTAACCTAACAATGGAAAGTCCTAACAAGCACCACCTTAATAGAGTGATCGAAGTGAACATCCCCAGTAATAGAACAAACGAGAATAATGTTACACCTGAAAAGATGTCATAAGAACAGAGCACCAGGACTATAATGTAGAACTTCTATCATGAGGAAATAGGCACAGTTGAGGAACATTCTACAAAATATCTGGCCAATAGTTTTCTAAAGTGTCAAAATCATGAAAGTTAAAGACAAACTGAGGAAATGCTTTAGACTAAGGAAGACTAAAGAGACATGACAAGATAATGTAATCCATGACTCTATAGTAAGACATTATTGAGACAATGGGAGAAAGCTGAAATGGATCTGTGGATCAGATCATACAGGTTGAGTATCCCTTATTCAAAATGCTTGAGACCACAAGTGTTTCAAATTTTATATTTTTTTGCATTTTGAAATATTTGCATTATATATTTACAACTGGGCATCCCAAATCCCCCAAACTGAAATTTCATTTTGGTACTCACAAAGTTTGAGATTCTGGAGGAGATTCTGGAGGATTTCAGATTTGGGATGCTCAAACCTATAGTAATGCATCAGTGTGTTAATTTCCTGATTTTGATGGTTGTCTTGTGACTATGTCCTTGTAGGAAATACAAATTAAAACACTCAGGAGTAATGGCCATCAGGTTGGCAACTTATTCTCAAATGGTTTAGAGAAAAATGTTTGTACTGTACTTTCAACTATTCTGTAAGTTTGAGATTATTTCAAAATAAAAATTATATTAGAAAAAATAAAAACGAGTCTGCCAATTCAATTTGGCAATTTCCTCTCTAGGAGTTTATCTTATAGATTAGCACACACACAAAAAGATGTAAACATATTCATTATCTGTAACAGAAAAAAAGAAACCAACACCCAAGCAACAAAAACCCTAAAGCTGTAAGGTTACTCACTGCAGCATATTCCTTTTTTTTTTTTAAAGGCCAGGTGTGGTGGTTCACCTGTAATCCCAGCACCTGGGAAGACTGTGGTGGGAAGATTGCTGAGGCCATGAGTTCAGTACCAGCCTGAGCACACAGTGAGACCACATCTCTAAAAAACAATTTGAAAAAAAAAAATTAGATGAGGTGGCACATGCCTGTACTCCCAGCTACTAGGGAGGCTGAGACAGAGAATCACTCAATCCCAGGAGTTCAAGGCTGCAATACTCTGTGACAGCACCACTGCACTCCAGCCTGGGTGACAGAGCACCAGAGCAAGACCACGTGGTCTCTTTAAAAAAAAAAAATACATACACACACACACACACACACACACACACACACACATATATAAAAAAGAACCAAAAAAACCCCTAATATCTATCAAGAAGGGACTAGACTATCTAAGATGCACACAATGAGGGCATAAGGTAGATTTTTATATTGATGCAAAAATGTACTAGAGATACGTTAAATAATAAAAATCAAGTAGGAGGAAATAGTATATACAGTATGTCTTCTGTGTGTGTATTTAAAAGATATATATACACAAGTACAATTTATAAATACATTCTGGAAGGATACTAAAGAAAAGAACATTTAACGTTGGCTATCATTGAGGCATAAATAACTTTTTTGGAGAATGGTAGACGGAAACTGTGTTTTTACTTTTTAATTTATACACTCATAAGTTTAAATTTTTACCATAAGCATTTACTTATACAATTATCCTATATAATATACTATAAAAATATTTTAAAGAGGAAGTTAAGTAACTAGCATGAGGTGACAAGCTGAAAGTTTATGAACGGTAGATTTGAATCTAGGCCTAATCCTAGATTCATCATGCTTATTCTATCCTGGGGTTCAAAAACTTTCTTCTTGCACACAATTATCAAAAATGGACATTCAACAGGTACTCTGCGAATCGTTATACAGATTACATATTTTTTCTTAAAAATTTTTTAGTAACATGAGTTCTCCATTTCTTGCTACCACCATGTAACTAATTTAAATGTTTGATGGTCATGTCTACTATATTACATTTAATAATGCAAAAACAGCAACAGCCCTTTTTGGCACTAGGTAAATTGACTAGCATGGTGTGTGACACTATCAATACTGGTCACATCTATCTTCTACATTTAAGATTCTACGGAATCCTCCTATTCAATGTTTAGTCCTGTTGGTATATGATGTTCACATAAATATTTCTCAATAGCATTTTTCACAGGGCAGTTCTTCCTCATGCAGGCACGAAAATAAAATCCTTGACCTCTACCCACTAAATGCTGGCAGTTTTCCTATACTCTTACCTGTCAAGTCAATGTGACATCCAAAAACACTCCCCTGGTTAAGAACCACTGTAAGATGTCATACTTTTTAAGGCACAGGTGATAGTGCCTCATTTTTTCCAGAATGCTGGCAGCATTAGGGGATTGCTAGTCTATTGTCTGCCTCAACAGACAGATTCCCATCATAACACTGTATTATCCAGAAATTTCTCAAGGGGCCAGAGGGCAGAGAGGTGGGTAGTATTCTGCTCCTGATTTCTTCAGACTATATAGCAATTTCACCTAATACAGAAAAAGTACAGAATACTTAGTATAATCTCACTCTTGTAAATGCTATTGCTGCTGCAGGCAAACTCAATTTCATTCTAAATATTCTAAAACAGCTTCTCTCTCCAAAAAAAAAAAAAAAAACTTTCAATTCTGGCACAGGAAGAGAATAAAAGAATCTAAAGGAGCACTTGTTCTTTTCCCTCTTTTACTCGAATCTACATCTAATTGTCAGAGAAACTAATAAAAATATTTTTAAAAATTCTTTCAATAATTTGATACAAAAAAGTAGTCAAAGTTTTAAATAAATTATAGACTACTTCAGTTTTTGACTCTATTACCACCAACCTAACCACATGCTTTGAAAAATGAAATCTTCTCTAGGCTTTTAAGTCGCCCTCTGGTCCTAAAATTCCAACCATTTCAAAGTTCCCAAAATCATATCAAAATCAATCACACCCAGGACCTTGAATGTCTTCCTAATAAAGGCGGTTCTAAATCAGTTTAAGTAGTCAAGAAGTTGGAGGCTGTATATTACAAAGATCTTAAACATGATTTTTTTTAACAGCTCCTGCTTAATGACCAGTAGATTACACACCCACCAATTAGAAAAATTGTGAGGAACTGCCAATGTAGCACCAATTCACAGGCTACAGAATGGGGGAAAAAAAATAAAAGCAGCATTTGTACCTTCAGAGACTCCTTCCAGGTGCTGCACTTTACACTGAAGGGCTATTGAGAAGAAACTATGCTGGACATGGTGGCTCATGCCTGTAATCCCAGCACTTTGGGAGGCAGAGGCGGGCAGATCACCTAAGGTCGGGAGTTCGAGACC
>NW_012101454.1:3099508-3101692 GCF_000951045.1 Mandrillus leucophaeus
CTCTGCCATGTTAATCGGACTCTCTGAATTGCCAAAGTTGAGATCCGTGTAGTTTTCCTGACTATAAAAGACTCATAATGTGTAAAACAAACAAAAAAGCCTTTACTTAGTTTGCAACCGAGGAAGGAACTCCAGAGAGACTACAGTCTGACTACAAGCATTCATCAGCCCTTCACATACATTATTACCTCCAGTCCTTAAGCCAGTTCCCTAAGGATGGTATTAAATGTCTCCACATCACAGAAAATTCACGTTCAGAAAGAAGCAACGGAAATTACTCAGGTAGTGCTAGACAACCAAAATGCAAATTTTTTTGCCTGGCTCCAATCTCCAGACTTTTCCATTAGGCAGTGTTAATCAAGTCTTAGAATTACTTTGTGGTAAATAGCTTTTTAAATAGAATTTGTGTGGTGTGTATGTGTGTGTAGTAACTCTAGTTTACAGGTTATTATACAATAATACTATTTAAATATGGATTTGTGTAACATTTTATGGTGCTAAAAATATATCATTTAGAATTGTTTGAATACCATTTGAATATCATTCTGAATACAGTAGTGAACTTCATGGAACTCTATATATAATATATGGATGTATATGGATGAATATTATAGAATATACATAATACACAAATTGGGTATTATTGTAAATTTTGATACATGTTCCAGATTATATCTATAAATCCCATTCCTTTATTTAACAATGTTAGGTCATACCGCTTACCAGGAGCTGTGCATCAAACATGTATAGACGAAGTCCCTTTCTTCAAGAAGCTCATATTCTACTCAGAGACATGTAAACGGATAAATCACAATGAAATGCAGTAATCCACTTCAATCTCCATCTTAATATTATGTGAGAAATGAACAGAGTGTTTGGGAATGCAGAAAATGGAGTAATTAAATGTAGAACAAACTTGGCCGAGAACTACAATTAGATGTAATTTTTTTAAAACATATCTCTTATACTATTTGATTTATATAGATTACTGAAAATAGTGATATCTCACTACCAAAACAATTATGTCAGGTAATGCATATCTTAATTAGTGTGATTTAGTCATTATACAATGTATTTGTATTTTAAAACATGTGCTCCGTAAATATATGCAATTTTTATTTCTCAATTAAAATAATTTTTAAAGAATGTAAAAAAAAAGATTTTGCCAAGAAGTCAGAAAACCCAAATTCTAGTTCCCAGACCTGTTATTTAGTTCATTTGATATATGATGAAGTTTGTATCAATCCTTAGCAAAAGAAAAAAATCAACAGCAATATGGTGATATTTTCCCCCTAAAACTATATTCAATTTAAAGAGAGATTGTTTTTTTCTCTCTTACCTCAAGTTCCACCACCCCTGCCCTTTCTTCCATTGTACTGGTTCTTCCATTGTACTGGTTCATGAAATCCAGAATGCTGAAACTTAAATAACTTCTTATTTCCGATGAGATGGGGAATGTTCAGGGTGGTACAGCCATAGACATTAACTTCTTATTTTAAATGTCATGGCACATGGCACAATGAGCAACTTCGCATTTCAATGGTCATGGCACATGGAATAATTTTAGAAAATGATATTAAGAATACATATTTGCAGACCAGTTTGTATTATAAATCCAGGCTCAATTCCTTCTAAACGGGAGTTTAGACAAATTACTTAATTTATCTGTAATACATGTTGGTTTTTTGCAGTTACAGTTAAGATTAAAGGAGATTATGTATATAATGTTCATAATTCAATGCCTGGCACATAATAAGTGATCAATACATGTTAGCTATTATTAAGTAAGGATATATTTTAAAATATCTCAGATTCTCCTTGTTACCCCTAAAAGAGAGAGAGTCTAAGTGTGTGTTTTGTTTCCTTGATATCTTTTTAATACTTTATGAGGAAGTCAGTCCCTCTAATAATGTATATTTAGTGTTTACTTTGTATCAGGCACTGGGCTAAACCCATTTCGTGTATTTACTTATTTAGTCCTCCTCACAACAGCCCTATTGATATGGTTTGCCTCTGTCCTCACCCAAATCTCATCTTGAATTGTAGCTCCCATAATTCCCACGTTGTGGGAGGGAGTCACTGGGAGGTAATTGAGTCTTGGGGGCCGGTCTTTCCCATGCTGTTCTCCTGATAGTGAGTAAGTCTCACAAGATCTGATGGTTTTATAAAGGAGAGTTTCCCTAT